>NW_027187419.1:89107668-89115978 GCF_028583685.1 Petaurus breviceps papuanus | reverse complement strand
CTTTCTTTCTTTCTTTCTTTCTTTCTTTCTTTCTTTCTTTCTTTCTTCCTTCCTTGCTTCTCCCCAGCACCTAGCAAACTGTCTGGTACATAATAGGAATTTGACTAATTTTTCCTGATTTGAATTTTATAACAAACAAATTAAATACAACTAAACCAAATTACAATTAAGCACAATTGTTTGAAAGCAGCTCTTTCTTGTTTTTGTTTTGATTTTTTCCTGAAGTGGAATTACATGACTTTGTTTTGGTCTACCTTGAAATATTACTAAGAAACTACTTTTGATTCGAATCAATTGCTTTCAAATAATAAGTTCTCTTACTGGGGCCTCTCTTTCTACTATCAATCTGAACTTCATAGCAACCTTCTTGAAGGAGATATCAGAAAAATAGTAGTAAAGGACATGTCACTCAGTGTGTGATTTGTGGCTATTTTCTGAACAGTAGTAGACTATGCAAACATATAGTGACAGGATTTTGTGCTTACTTCTTGCTGGCAGAAGCCAACAGCTCCTAGTACTTTAAATGTGGTTAAAAATATCCACCAATTCAGATTGTATTATAAATGACCTTGCACTGAATAACACTAATAGAAATTGTTTGTCATCATCAGGTTTAGGGTAGGGGCCTGTGGAACAGTGATACCAAATTCAGGTGGAACAATTTCTGTCTTGGTTATTTTACAGAGCCCATTGTTGATGACTGAAAACAGCCAACAGTTTAAGACCAGGAGTAGGCTGGACTCATGTTTTTGTATGTATGGCTAACCCACACATTCCTATTTTAAAACAAGGTTGCAGAAATTAGGTTTTGGGCTCCATCTGCTTAGAATTGGTATTTGCATAGCCAGGGTGTTTTGTTGTGCATTTTTATTTAATGTATGAAACTGTTGCACTCTTTATTCTTAGAAAATTAGAACTTTTTTTGCTTTTTTTAGTACAATTCACTTTGCTTCCAATTTTACTAAGGATTAGGGAACAGGTCCCCTCAATCATACCTATGCTTTCCTGCTAGTTTTATATTTTTTTAAAAAAATACACACATGGGGGCAGCTAGGTGGTGCAGTGAATAGAGTATTGGCCCTGAAGTAAGGAGAACCTGAATTCAAATCCAGCCTCAGACACTTGACACAGTTACTAACCATGTGACCTTGGGCAAGTCACTTAACCCCAATTGCCTTGCCTTCCCCCCTCCAAAAAAAAATATAATAAAACACACACACACACACACTCTTAGATTATCATTATCTAATAACCAAAAAAAATCCATGAAACTTGAACTTGTAATATATTTACACTGAAAATTATCTACTTATGTAGATACTTTTATTCAAACCTTGTTGAAGAAAGGCCATTTTGAGAGGGGAAAAATAAATTAGGGGATGATGATTTGCTTTACAAACAGATTTATTATAAGATCTTTAAATAGCCCCCTCTACTTCAAAAATAAGATTCACATTATACAAATTAGATTTACATACATGGATTTCAATAACATGCCTAATAAATAAAGATACTTCTTTTTGCCTAATAAGGTGGATGTCTCTGGAGCAATCAGAAAATCCATATTCAGACACAGTGAGCATTCTTGGCATTTTCTAAGCATATGTTATAAAAAAGATTTTCAATTTTAACATATTCACCAGTTGTGATTTTGTTCAATTTGTATTATTTTTTTTGTTTTGCATCAATATTGTTTGCATCAATATTGAGTTATCACTTTTTAGCACAGTACAAAAAAGAAAATGGGGGTGGGGATGTGTGGATTTTAGCAAAACTAACTAAACACATCAAATTGAATCTGACAGTGTTCTACACCCATAGTTCTCCGCCTATCCAACAAAGCTGGAGAGATATTTTATCATCTGTTCTCCAAACCAAAGCTTGTTCATCATGTAGTCTATTTAATTTTTTGTTGTTCTTTTCATTTGCATGGTTGTGGTCATTGTTTTCCTGGTTTTGTTTCCTTTGTTCTGTATCAGTTCACATAAGCTTTCCTATGTTTCTCTCAATTCATCCCATTTTTTTCTTATAATACAGTCATATTTCATTGCATTCTCTTGCTACAATTTAGTTGACCATTCCCTAATAATTATTGTTATTATCATTTTTAAGTCAATAACAAACACTTCAATACATAAAAACACTTCATGGTTTCATTGATAAAAGTAATCCGTTCACCAGGTAGCTCACAATGACACCATACTTTAGTAGAAATGAGCAGCAATTTCATAAGTTGCTTTAGCAAAAATAAAAGAAAATATTTTATCTAGAGTCCAACTTTCTGGTGATAAATTTCTCTAAATTCAGCTAGGCTGGTTCTCAGACAGTCCAATATACATACATAGATATTTGAAGCCTTCCCTGATTGGTTGGATTTCCAAAGTTTATGGATTGCTTTTGCTTTCAAAAACCAAGGGTCAGCTCCAACCTCCAAGCAGCAGCAGAATAAGATTCTCCTGACTGTTAAATGAACACTCTAAATTGAGTATTTATTAAGCTAACCAGAAACTGTAAAAAAACAAATGAATGATGCTCTTTTCATTGTAGCCACAGTATAACCATTCTTATTCCAACATCACTATTGTTATTCAAAACCTTTTTAGATCAGCTCATTTAGAATTTTCTCCAGATCTGGTTTATGATCAACACTATAATAACCACTCACATTTACATAAACATTTACATTTTACAAAGTTATTTCCTCATCAAGACAAACAAACAAAAATCTGCATAAGGAAAACCATGTCTTATAAGAGGTAATGTTACTTAGAGAATGGTTTTTAGTACTTAGAGAATGATTTTTAGAGACAGGAAGATCTGGGTTCAAATACTACTTTTGCTATATACTGGCTGCATGACCATGATCAAGCTATTTCACCTCTCAGTGTCCCCAAGCAGCTTTCTTAAGACTTCAAGGCTCAGAGCAGATACAAATGTATATTGGAAATGAGTCAACAAACATTTATTAAATACCTACTATGTATAGGCATTGTGCTAAGCACTGTGGAAACAAAAAGAGGCAAAAAACAATCCCTGCACCCCAGAAGCTCGCAATCTAATGAGAGAGACAACAAGCAAACAAGTATTTGCAAACAAGCTATATACAGGATAAATAGGGAATAATTAATAGATGGAAGTACTAGAATTACGAGGAGTTGAAAAATGCTTCCTGTAGAATGTAGGCCTTTAGTTGGGATGTAGAGCATTCCAGGCATGGGGCACAACCCAGAACCAAGAAATATAGTGTCTTGTTCATAGAACAACAAGGAAGCCAGTGTCACTGGCTTGTGACAAAGGATTAAAGGATGAGGATTGAGGAAAGATCATTAGATTTGGCAACTAAGAAATCATTTGGTAATGTAGAGAGAGCAATTCTTGTGGGATGATCAGGTCAGGAGTCCAACTGTAAGGCTCTAAAGAGAGTAAGAAGAAAGTGGAAGCATCTCTGTAGAGGGCCATTTCAAGGAGTTTAACTACAAAGGGCTGAAGTGATAGAGGGCAATAGCAGGCGTGGAAGATTACATGGCAGGTAGTAAGGTGTAAGAATACTGGAAAAGCAAGAAGAATATAGGTTATAAAAAATTTTTCCTTTTTTTTGGAGGACAATTGGGGTTAAGTGACTTGCTCAAGGTCACACAGCTAGTTTTTGGGTCAAGTGTCTGAGGCCAGATTTGAACTCAGGTCCTCCTGACTCCAGGGCTGGTGCTCTATTCAGTGCATCACCTAGCCATCCCTGTTATAAAACATTTTGAATGCCAGAAGATTTTTTTTTAATCTGGGAGGCAATAGGGAGACACTGGAGTTTATTGAGTAAAGGAGTGACATAGTCAGACATGAACTTTAGGAAAATCACTTTAGTGGCTGAATGGAGGGTGGATTAGTGTGGGGAGAGATCTAAGGCAGGCAGACTGGCCAGCAGGCTATTACAATAGTTCAGGCATGAAACGATGAAGGCCTCCAACAAAATAGTGATAATGTCAGAGGATAGAAAGCATCATATTTGTGAGATGTGGAAAAGGTGAAATCAACAGGCCTTGGCAACAGGTTACCTATGGGGCATAAGAGATGGTGAGGAGTCAAGGATGACACCTAAGTAGCAGGCCTGAGGGAAGGTGGGAAGGGGAGAGTTTAGGAGGAAACCTAATGAGTTTTGTTTTGGACATTTTTTTTTTTAAGCAATCGGGGTTAAGTAATTTGCTCAAGGTTACACGGCCAGTTATTTCTAGGTGTGGTGCTGAGTGTCTGAGCCCGGGATTTGATCTCCAGGTCGTCCCGACACTGGAGCCGGTGCTCTTACTCGCTATGCTACCTGGCTGCCCCTGTTTTGGACATTTTTAATGTAAGATATCTACTAGAAATCCTGTACCAGATGCTTTAAAGGCAGTTGGAAATGTGATACTGGAGACCAGCAAAGAGGATAGGACAAGACTGGTAAATTTCAGAATCATCAGCATAGATAAATCTCTAGTGGCTGACAAGATCACCAGGTGAAGTAGTACAGGGGGAGATAAGAAGACGCAGGACAGAACCATGTGGAAGACCTATAGTTAGAGTGCAAGATCTGGATGGCCTAGCAAAGGAGACTGAGAAGGAGTGATCAGACAGGTGGGAAAACCAGGAGAGAATGGTATTCCACAAACCTAAAGAGAAGAGAACATCAAGGAGGACAAGGTGATCGACAGTATCAAAGGCAGTAGAGATCAAGAAGAATGAGGATTGTGAAAAGACCATTGGATTTGGCAAATAAAAAATCGTTGGTAATGTAGAGAGAGCAATTCTTGTGGGATGATAAGTTCAGGAGTCTGATTGTAAATCTCTAGAGAGAGTAAGGAGAGAGAAAGTGGAGGCATCTCTGTAGATGGCCTTTTCTTTACTTTTTTTTTTTTGCTGGGGGGGGGGCAGGGCAAGTAGGGCTAAGTGACTTGTCCAAGGTCACACATCAAGTAAGTGTTAAGTGTCTGAGGCCAGATTTAAACTCAGGTCCTCCTGATGCCAGGGCCGATGCTCTATTCACTGTGCCACATAGCCACCCCTGTAGATGGCCTTTTCAAGGAGTTTAACCACAAAAGGCAGAAGTGATAGAAGGCAATAGTAGGCATGGAAGGGTCAAGTGAGGGTTTTTTGAGAATGGAGGGGATGTGAGCATGATTGTAGGTAGTAGGGAAGAGGCCACGAAACAGTGAGAGATTGAAAATAAGTGATAGAGTGGGAGTGACAAAGGAGGCATATTGTTGGAAATGAAAAGGAATGAGATTGCTTGAGCAGGGTAAAGGTTAAGCCTTATTGATAAGGTCAATTATTATGATACTTAGCTGCAGATGATTTCTGGCTATCTCCAAATTCATATCTACTCTCACAGAATAAAGACTTGTCACTACTGAAGATATTAAAGGAAATGTTTAAATGAGTTCTGAAGATGATTGAGCAGTGATGGCATCATTGAAATAAGTATACATCCTTACAATGTGACTGAAAGGAATGATATTAATCTAGATCTAATATTTCTAGTATTTTTTTCTTTATATCAAGCCCTCACTCTCATAGGACTAGGCCTTCTACATTAAGGGATAACCTGAGGAGTGAGGAGGTCTCTTTTCTCTGCCATTGGCTTGAATTTTCAATAATGATGTTCTCTCCTTCAGTCCCAAACTACCCATGTGATGAATCAATCTCATCATTGTGAGGCAACAGTGAAAGAGGAGACAATGGCAAAAGGTATATGAGTGATATGAGGTGAGGAAAAGGAGACATGAAGGAGCTCATAATATATGGCCTTGATTTTTTCAGAAAAAAATATGAGGCAAAGTTCTCAGCTGAGAAGATGGGGAGGGAGGGGAGTCAGTGAGTTAAGGGAGGTATTGTAGAATTGCCTAGTAGAAGTGAAGGCCCAGTTGAGATTATATAAAATAAATTTGTAGTGAATCCAGTCAGAATGATTGTATGATTTACTCCACCTTTGTTCAGTAGCACGTGTGTACAATATGGCTATGAATAACACAAGTAATCAAATACTGAGGTTTGGCATAATTTGACATAATTGGGGAAAAGATAGGGGAGCCAGGGATTCGGACAATGTAGAGTTGAATTGGTTCACAAAGGTGTCAAGATGTAAAAAGAGGAGAGAGTGGCTCACGTAGGGGAGATGGCCATGGAGAGAATTGAGAGTTCAAGTGACTGGAAGTCATGCTGTGCACAAAAAGCAGGGCATGCTAAAGAAAGGCAGAGAAAGATGCAGAAAATCAAGATGATAGGGCGATTTCAGAATTTCTGAACATGAAGGTAGTACATTTGTGGTTAATGGTACAATCAAGGTTATGCTCTCTTTGCATGTGGTGAAATTAGGGTAGAAGAATGAAATAGGAAATGACTGAATTGAGAAATCTAGTGATTAGGGTGTTTGAGTGATAGTATAGTATTGGTAAGAATTTTCTCACCAAAAGTTTCCTATATAAATGAAATCATAGGCCATATTAAAAAAATATGGATAGATCATATCCATTTTTCAGATGAGGAAAATGAGGTTCAAAGAGCTTTAGACCACTAATGTTGCATCACACTGCTAATGTGTTAGATAAGAATTTAAAGATAGGACCTCTAATTCCAAGTCTAGTGTTCTATCTATGATGCAATGTATTCTATTTTTAAAAATCACTCATTGTATAGCCACATAGTATTTTTTGACCAAAAATCAGTAAAAATGAGTTCATTCATTATAATTATTTATCAGATTTAACTCCAAATGCCTTGTGGCTATTTTCAAATTCATATCTTCTCAAAGAATAAAGAAGCATTGAAGATATTAATGAGTTCAGAAAATGATTGAACAATGATGACATCATTGAAATAAGTTTACATCCTTCCAAATATAATATTAAAGGGAATGAAATTTGTCAAACTCTATATTTCAGGTATTTATATTTGTAACTTATATAATATAACTCTCACTCTCACACAGCTGGGCCTTCTATATTAAGAGATAACCCTTAGGGACTGAGAGGTCTTTTTTCTCTGCCACTGGCTTGAGCTGCTATAGATATGCTCTTTCCTTTTCTCCCCTAACATTCTGCCCTGCTTAGGGAGCAATTACTAGTTCCCTGGATCCACATAACCACTTAAAATTTATTAGCTTTTTCAAAGGGATATTTATTTAGAAGATAAAACAAAGAAAATGTACAAACATGTTCACTCTCGGACTTCTGTCTGAAAAAGGGTAGAGTAGGCATAAACTTAACTTCATTTCTAAATACCACTATTCCTACCAGATTCATAGTTAAAGATAGCATTGCTGTCAATGAATACTCTTTTCTTCTTCCACTGGACTGGGATCCCAAAGTTTTCTGCTTGATACTCAGAGCATTGATTGATGCTGCCCTGATCATGATATCCAGATTTGGGGCACCAAGGTGCTGAAATGTCATCCAGATTTTTTAAATCTCATAAGGTCATGGATGCTCCACCACTTTGACCTAGAACAGAAAAAAAATACAAAAGCCAAGGACTAAGGTTCTCAGAGTCTCTAATTACAGCATTGTTTCTTACTGGATGCTCTGAGCGAAATAGTTACCAAATGATGTGAAGAAGAGTTGGTTAAAGCTGTAGGCTTTTAAAAATATTTCCACAGGCAATAAAAAAACACCTTCTTCACCACATGGTCAACCAACCTGTACCAATAATAGAATGCCTACACATGCTCCACAGTCTCTCCAAGGCATTTCCTTTCCACATTATCACAATTTTCCTAGAAGCAGGTTTTCAGGTGTTCTTCCCCTGAAGAAATGCCACCTGAAGCACCAGCTCATGTGCAAGATGCTCATGTTTAAAGTTCAGCTCACTGTTCCTTAAATTTCCTTAAATCCCACCTTATATTCAGTTAGAAGTTACTAGAATTCCTAAACCAAAGTGTGTTGTCAGAAGTCTGGACTGTAACTTTTCTCAGCAACAAGTGTGAGAAATTGTCTCAGATACCAACTTCTCAAGATTTTACTTGCTGAGGTCACAACAGCATAGAAATTCTAGGTCTGGAATTTGAGGATTTGAGTTTTAATTTTGACTCTACTATCAACTGCATGAATTTAGACAAGTCATTTAGTCTTTCTGTGTCTCTTGTGAAATTATCTTTGAGGTATAACTCTAAGTTTTTTCCCAACTAATTTTTCACAGGATGGAGTTTTTTTCACTCATCCCTACATCCTTCCCTCGTTCCCTCCATCCCTCCCTCCCTCCCTCCTTCCTCCCTCCTTTCCTTCCTTCCTTCCTTCCTTTTTTCCTTCCTTCCTTCCTTCTTTCCTTCCTTCCTTCCTTCCTTCCTTC
>NW_027187419.1:89092685-89107568 GCF_028583685.1 Petaurus breviceps papuanus | reverse complement strand
CTTCCTTCCTTCCTTCCTTCCTTCCTTCCTTCCTTCCTTCCTTCCTTCCTTCCTTCTTTCCTTTGAAAAACATTTGTTAAGAGCCTATTAACTTAATTGGTAGTTCCTGAGGAGTTCACCATATCAATAAAATTATAGGTCCTGCCTCCCCCACTTAAAAAAAAAGTAGGGAATACACCACCAGACTTCAAAGGCAGAAGACTTGGTTTCAAATCCTGCCTCTAATATATATTTGATGTGAGACCCAACTAAAGGGGAAGAGGCATGTGTGGTGGTTGGGGGGGGGGGTAGAGATTCACTTAATTTTTCACTGACTAAGGAAGGGGGGAAAAGTAAGGAAGGATGGATAGAAGAAAGGAGGGAAAAATAGTCCCTGCCATTGAGGAATTTATTTTCTAATGGTAGAAATAATACTTAAAGAGGAACCCCTTCCCAAACAATTTTGTAACTAATCTTGGTGTTACTTCAAATTGACAAATGAGGATTCTTTCTAACAGCAAATTCTACATGCCTCCCTTTATAGGTCCTCTTAGTTGAAGAGGCTATATCTTCTCCCACAGAAAGAATTCTGAAACAACATTGAAAGTGAAAATTCAAAAAAGGCTTTAAACTGATAGACTTGGTGATTTCATCTTTTCTCACCTCCCTTTCTCTGCAGGGTATCTATTATCTCAATAATTTCAGAGTTCAATGTTTACCCAGTTAATATATGTCCAAGAGAGACTTGGTTTTCATGCTTTCCCATCATTTCATTGAGAAAGTTCAGTAAGCAGGATATTATCTCTTCCAGTAAAATGTCAAATGCTCATCTAGCAGCCACAAACCTTCCATAACTATCTCTGTAGCTTGCCGTTAAGTTCATGGTAGTGTTTGTCCATGGGAGGGCTTTGATTAAGTATAGTAAATGAAATAAATTCATGACCACCAACCTACAGCCTACATTAATCACATATCTCGACAATTATCAGACATTTTAGTTGATTAGCATATTAATTTCTTCCCTCTGAAATAATTTGATACTTAGATATATGACACAGTTGTACATTTTCAAGGTCTTACTGTCTTTAGGATTTTAGATCTGTAAAAGAGTATAGAGACCATGTGGTTCAACATCTTATTCTACGGATGAAAAGACTGAAACCAAAAAGTTAAAGTGACTTTTGACCTAAGGTCACATTGGTACTAGATAGAAAGTCAGAATGCTTTTCACTCCAAGTTCAAGTCCAAGTCTTTCCACTATGCTGTGTGGTGAGATAATGTCCAAACAATGTCTGATATATCAGGAGCCATGATTAAAGATGTTTGAAAAGTCTGGGATACTCAAACTAGTAAAGAAATGAGAATCTGATTCAACTTTACTAAAGCCCTGGGCGGCTCAGCGGCACAGTGAATAGAGCACTGGCCTTAGAGTCAAGAGGACCTGAGTTAAAATCTGGCCTCAGACACTTGACACACTTACTAGCCATGTGATTTTGGGCAAGTCACTTAACCCCAATTACCCTCCAAAAAAGCAAAAAAAAAAAAAAAAAAAAGCTTTACTAAAGCCCATTGGCTTTCTGTGGTCCAGGTGATATAAAATAGTTGATAAGATTAAATCAGAAAGAGAAAAGAATGATGAGAAGGGCCTACTATGTACCAGGCACTGTGTTAAGCTCTTTTTTACAAATATTATCTTATTTGATACTCATAATAACCTTGTGTGATGGGTGCTATTATTATCCCCATTTTATACTTAAGGAAACCAAGGTAAATAGAGTTTAAGTAACTTGCCCAAAGACACACAGCTTATAAGTGTGTGAAGCTGGATTTCAGTTTGGGTTTTCCTGACTCTAGGCCCAGCATTCCATCTATTGCCCCAAAAGCTGTCATGATCCTCAAATCATGAACAAATTTACTGTAGGATACTGCTAATATCCTTAAAAGACTCAATATCACATACAGTAGGATGGTCTGTACAATCTCATAAAATTTGCTTTATCACATCAAGGATTTATTCATTTTACAACCTTCTTTCATAAATATTTCCTCTCTGAAAGTTCATGTTAACATTTTAAAATTTTCACCATAAAAACAGCTTTTCAGATTTGACTTAGACCCCTACCTAAGGTCTTCCAAATACTCCTCTAATTCAGTTGCTCTATCAATATATAGTCCAGGATAAATGTCTATAGTCTACTTATCAAACCATTAGCAATCTTTTGGATAGGAAAAGCTGAATCCTTTAGTAAGATATTAAGATTCTGCACTTAGGCAGGTGATAAAGACATAATTTGGAACTAGAATTCCTCATCCAAGGATTTTTTTATTTTTTTTAATCTTTTTATATTAATCAACAATAGCTCAGGTGTTTTAGGAACCAATCACATATCTACTAATGCATCAGTTCCAAGCAAAGAATCCATATCAAGTCTAATTATCAAACTGAATTTTCTATGCTACACACAAAATCCAGTTACACCATCTAATTTTGAAACAAGGACTACTAAAGAAACTAGGGACTTGAAGAAGGTGTGTAACCCCAAAGTTTAACACCTTGTTTATCTCTTGTCTGATGTTACCTAATGCTTTTCCACTTATTTTGTCAAGTGGTAATTGAGTTGAATAGTTATCTCTTTTACCTATAGTATAGTCAGCCAAGTGAAGTCTATCACATTTGCTTTCTAAAAATATCTGTGAACTATTATGCCAACAGATATATCAGCCCAACTCTGATGCTTTTAGCCACTGATCAGAGGGAAGTCCCTCTCTGACCCTCAATTTCTTCATCTCCAAAAAGAAATTGTAGCAGTGCATGGAATTCCTACTTCATAGGGTTGTTGTAAGGAAAGTACATTGTAAATCTTAAAGTGAGTTACATGAGTTACAGGTGGATATATAATTTTTCTCATTCTTTTCTTATTTTTATAATTATAATTTTATATTCATTATGTTTATTATAATAATAATTTATATTTAATTTAATATAATTTATTATAATTATAATTTTCTTATTATTTATATCACTTTTCTTAATTCTTAACATTTGTCATCAATTATTTCATTAACACGCCAATTTGTTCAATCATTACCTAAATAATGGGTACCCACTTTCCTGTGAGTTGTTTGCTACTAAAAAAATGCTTCTGTAAGCAGTTTTGCAGGTATTAGGTTTTTCCTTCTGTCTTTGACCTCCATAAGGTTCAGTCTCATAAATAATGAGCAAGCTTTGATATATGCTTCTAATACTTAACAGCATCATGTGCATAACAAATGACAGGCTACATGACTTCCACTGTCCTTGTAGCTCTATCATTCTGGACTCTATTTTTCTGTGCCCATTTCTTCCATCTTCTCATTTTCTTATTGTCCACAATTGGACCGGAGAATCCTGTAATGTGAAGTATTAGAACAATACCTATATTGCTGATGTCTACTTGAACCATACTTTTATGGACCATAATGGATTTCTCTGAGTATTTTTTAGAAATGTTGAGCTTGCCTTTGATTGCCTATGCCTAGAGCTGGAAGGGGTTTTAGTATAAGGGGTTTTAGATGTAGTCCAATCCCATTCTTTTACAAATGAGGAAACTGACTCAAAGAGGTAAAGTAATGTAAAAGGGAAATGACTTGCTTAAGGTCACAGAAGTAATAGTTTGAACTCAGGTTCTCCAGAGCAAATGTTCTTTCTGTCCTGCATGATTCTATCTCTTATGAATGCATTTGAATATGATACAAAGTAGAATGTGATAAGGGGAAAGAGAGATCCAAATTGCTGAAAGAAAATTTGAGGAGGGAGAGATCAGTTTCATTTGGCAGAGGTAGTAATAAGCTAAAGTTCCATGGAGAAGCTGACATCTGAGCTGGGGCTCAAAGGAGTACATGAGTTCTAATAGGCATAGGTAAGGAGTGTATTCTTAGCATGGAAGGGAACTGACAACTATGAATGTAAGAAGGAGGGACCTGGGGCAGCTAGGTGGCACAGTGATTAGAGCACCTGCCCTGAAGTCAGGAGCACCTGAGTTCAAATTGGCCTCAGACACTTAGCACTTACTAGCCATGTGACCTTGGGCAAGTCATTTAACCCCAACTGCCCTGCCCTCCCCTTCAAAAAAAATGGAAAAAAAAACAATCCAAGTGGGAGAGGATGAGTGCTTTGCCCTGCCCCCTCAAAAAAAAAAAAAAAAAGAATGAGGGACCTGAAAAAGAAGAGATCAAAAATCAAGTCTCTGACTTTAACTACCTGTGTGACCGTGGACAAGTCTAGCCTCAGAGACTGAATCTCTCTGGCTTCATTCTCCTCATCTGTAAAATGGAGTTCCTTCAAGGAGTGATTATGAGGATCAGATGAGATAATGTATAAAGTACTTTATCAACCTTAGAATGCTATAAAAATGTGAGCCATTATTATTGTTGTTGTTATTGATGTCAAGATTTTAGAAGAAGATAGCAGTCCAGTTTTATTGGAACTTGATGTCTAAAGGGGAGAAGTGTAAAATAAGGTTAGAAAGGTAGATTGCAGTTCTATCATTGGAATATGTTAAGAATCAGGGCAAGGAATTGTGTACTTTTCAGGCAACATAGTGGCACTGAAAGGTTTTAAGTAGAGGGTGGAGAAGAAAGTAAAAGGGTCAGCCACTTAATTAGGAAGAATGTTGTATTATGAAGGAAAGGTTTTTAAAAGGAGAGATTAGAAACTGAGAGATTAGATTATTATAACAATCAGAGTGGGAGGGACAGCTAGGTGGTGCAGTGAATAGAGCACTGGCCCTGGAGTCAGGAGGACCTGAGTTCAAATCCAACCTCAGACACATAACACTTATTAGTCCTGTGACCTTGGGCAAGTCACTTAACCCTAATTGACCTGCCCTCCCCTTCAAAAAAAAAAGCAAAGTGGGAGAGGATGAGTGTCTGAACCACAGCAATAATGCAGTGATTATATATAATAATGCAGGTGGTAGATGCATTTGATTGTCTCAGTTATTTGGTGCTAAAGAGAAAATTTCCACCTGTCTCTTACATAGTGGATATTAAGCTACTTTTTTTTTGAAAGAGGGAACATTTTAAGTGCCTACTATATTAGGCACATGGGATACCATGACAAAAATGAAATATTCCTTTTTTTCTCAAGTATCTTATATTTTAGTGGAATTGAAAGTAAGTTAAATTGAAGATTAAAAAACATTAACAACTGGGACAAATTAGAGAAGGATTCAAGGAGGAGGTAGAAACAGAACTGAGCATTGGAGAAAGAAAAGTTTCTCGGAGGCAGAGATGAGAAGAAAGTGCATTCCCTGGATAGAGGGATTATGTGAATGCACCAAAAAAAAAAAAAATATAACAGTAGAAATGGAGACTCATTTACATAATGACTCTTGGTCCATTTCTTCTCAAACAAAGATTTGTTGGACTATTTTAGTATAAATTAAGAATAAAAAGACAAAGTTGTCTGAAAAACTTACCTTACATTTGAAAATTAAAGTAGATAAAGTTGGAGACAAAAACAATACAAAACTGATTAAAAATAAAAGCTGGTTCTTTGAAAAGACTGACAAAATCAAGAAACACATAACTATTTTCACAAGAGGAAAATCAAATTACCAACATTAAAAAATAAATAAGGTAAAATATGAACAGAGATTAAGTAAAAAGAATGAACAGAACACACACACATATATAATCATATGCCACAAAAACTGAGAATTTAAAAGAATTCGAGGAATATCTGCAAAATTATTAGACACACAAATTAACAGAATATTGACCCTTAATCTAATTTTGGAAAATGAAATTGAACTATAAAGGATGTACAACATATTAAAACACCCTGATTCAAATAGATTGATAGGTGAATTGAATTGAACTTTTAAAGAAAAACAATTATAAATTAATTTTTCTAAATCGAGAAAGAAAACATTCTACCAGGCTGTTGATAGGAGACAAATATAGTCCTGATGCCTAAACAAAACAAAGAAAACATTGTATTGATATAATTAATAAATATTGACCTTAACATTTTAAATAGAACTTGTCTTGCAATAAAAATAACATATCATACTTTTTGAATAAGTGAATGTTTTCTACATAATCACCTCCTCTTTGCACATACAATACATTGCATTTCTATAGGCTTTATAACATTTCTGAAGACAGACAGACAGACACACACACACACACCAATGTATACATACACATACACACACATTTGGCTGTAATGATCTCTGAGGGAAATAAAGGTTTAAATATATATACTAATTAAAGTTTAAGACACCATGGATAAGAATTGTTAGATGTTCATGTAAATTATTTTTAGAGCATAATTCACCACTGTAAGAATTTACTTCTTTCCCTGAAAGGGAGTTTAGGAAAGGGATCAACTTTATCTATGTTCTACTCTATGAAAAGTATTCTGTGGAAAAACTTCCAAACAAATGGAAGCAGGTAAACATCATAGTAGGGCTCTAGTCTGATAACCACTTCTTCTCAAAGTCTGACTTGACTTGCAAGTTTTGCAAGAATCAACTGTGACAACTCAGTAAAAATTCAGCTACAACCCTCTTTTGGTCTGGCTAATCCCTACATGGCCTTCACAAAGCAGGGTAAGCTTGGGACATTTGTGGGGGAAAAAAAAAACTCTAACTTGCAATATTCTAGTGACAACTCTGAACTTGGCATATATTTTATTTTATGTTTGTAGAATAACTGATAAATTATAGATTTTCAAAGATATTTCTCAATTACTTGGCATATATTATCTTTATGGGAGCCCTGTTTTCACAAAATCTGTTCCCTTTCTCATTTGATAAAAGTAAAATTCTCCCTGATGAGTTACTGTGCTTACGGATTTAATTTCTATATCATTGGAGGATTCTTGGATAAACTACTTTAAATGTGTCCCATATTGTCAACCAAAAAAACATTTATTAAGTACTGATGTGTCTGCTGTACACTGTTCCAGGCACTGGGAATTTGATTCCAAAAGCAAGACTATCAAGTAGCTTTCACTTCACTGGGTAAATACAACAGATGCATAGATAAATTAACACAAGATATACACAACATGATTACAGGGATTATCAAGTGGGAAAATTAGGAAAGGCTTCCTGAAGAATGTGGCACTATAATCCTTGAGAGGGGCTAAGGATTCCAAGTGGAAAACGCAAATTAAGAAGGATATTCCAGGCATGGGAGATTGTTTATAAACATGTCATGTTTGGAGAATAGCAGTTAGGCCAGGACAGGGAAATATTGGGGGAATAAACCTAGAAAAACAGAATAGAGCAATGTTGCAAAGGGCTTCAAATGCCAAACAGAGGCATTTGTCTTTTACTGTAAGGTAATAGAGAGCTATAGATGTTTTATGGGCAGAGGAAGTACCTGATTAAACCTGATATATCTCTATCAGTAACTAACTTTGTTCTTTCTATGGATTCACTTACCTCATCACTAATAGGAGTTCTATTGTTTTGTTTCATTTTGTTTCCCTTACCCTGCTTGAGTTATAGGAAAAATGAGTTTTTCCTTAAGATCTGTCTACCCATAAGAAGGGAGAAAAAAATATTATAGCATAGTAGAAGAGGCAGCTCCTTAAGCCTATAAGTTAGAGAGAGGATACTGATCTCCGTCCACAATGGAAGTTCATCCATGTGAATTTCAAAGTTCAGGAAAAACAAATGAAAAACAAAGATACCTCTATTTCTACTCAAAACCCAACTCTCAAAACCCTGCCCAATTACTCTAACTTCAGAATATCAGTTTCTATTCCCTTGACCTCTACCCTAAGACTTAAAGAAATTCATATTTGGCACTCCACTCTTAATCTATTCAACAAGAATTTAACATGTCCTCTATGTGAAAGTTACTGTCGACATGGATATATAAAGGCAAGCAAAGCCCATGACCTCATGAAGCCTACTTTTTACAATAAAAGATGCAGCATTTGCATAGATAGGAAATCATAAGATAATTTAAGAAGGAAGAAGACCCTAACTAGTAGAGAGCACAATAAAGGTTGAGTTGAGCCTTGAAGGAAGCAGTTTTCAAGGAAGCAGAGGTAAAGTAGAAGAGCAATCCTTACTGTAATCTCTGGTTCCAAACCTTAAGCCCTGGGTTTTCAAAGAATGGATTCAATCCCAAAGTGAGGGAATGGAGACAATTTTTCCCATAAATAACCCTCTTAAATTTATGTCCTCACCAAGACTTTACTCTTGGAATTTTGTAATTTGACTTCTTTTGCCCACGTCAGCACCTCCCTTGGGAAGCTAGGTGACACAGTGCATAGAGTTAGGAAGTCCCAAGTTCAAATTCGGCCTCAGATACTAGCTGTGTGACCTTCTGCAAGTCAACCTCCCTCAGGCTGAGTTTGTCTTCTATAAAATGTGGATAATAATATCACATACTTCAGAAGGTTGTTAAAAGGATCAAATGACATAATGTGTAAAGTGCTTTGCAGACTTTAAAGGGTGATGTAAATGCTAGCTATTATGTTATTATTACCTATTATTATATAGCACATAACTAAGTTCCTACAAATGTACATTAAAAGGGGGGGCATTCAGCTCCAATATAAGGACTCAAGTGAACACTATGTATCAGATATGTCATTCTTTATTTGGCCCCACACAAAGAAGGCAAAGCTTTATGTGCATCCCATCAATCTCAGCACCCAAAGAATACACGTGACAGCTTCTTCAGAGATCTGAGTCCCCAGATTCTGGATTTCAGTGTTTCTCTTTAAAAGATAATTCACAATGCAACCAAGTTTGAGCAGATCAGGGAACCTGATGTTCAGTTATTTGACATTTCCTATTAGCATTTATTCCCAACAAACTCAGTACAGTTGTGATTGTTTTTTTTCTCCAAATTAGTAATACTAAACCACAGAGAACTGCTTTTCTATTAACAGCAAACACATTTCATGGTTTCTTGACACCTATGTAGTATGACTAGCTTTGGCAGGTATGGTAACTTTTGGCTATACTCTGCCTACACAGCTATAAAAATTTTCTTCTTAAACAAAGAATTGCTCTCCATAAGCATATTCTTTTTGTATTTAACCCTTTACTCTTTAGGAGATTTTTTCTTCTTCACAATGTACTACTTCTTGTAGCCAATTCACTGTAAATATCACCATTGAATTAAGGAGTTTAGGAGTCATATATCTGCACCTGTGCAATAATTTTGTCTGCCTAGCTTACATTTAGAAGTTTCACATAACTAGACTGTAATTGGATTTTCTAGGAATTTTAGGATAGACTTAATTCAGTCCATTTAAATCAAGAACTTGCTCTTCAGTTTCCCCCATAGTACTCTATACCCCCAAGCTATGCATTTCTATTAATTTTAGCCTACTTTTATTGTTTATTTGAATTAAGGCAGGACAAGTTTAAAAAGAAAGATACCCCTTTTAAAACTGATTAAGAAATGGTGTGAGTAGACAGTCAATGCTTGAACTTTATTCAAATCTAAATTGGTTCAAAGAGGGGAAATATATGAATATATTCAATTTGTAAGAGGAAGCTTTCTTAACCAACAGAGAAGTAGGAGAGCAAGAGGGTAAGAGAAAGGAGGGGTGATAAAGGAGAGGACAGATAAAAGAATGAAATGATGAGAAGCAAAGAAGGCTTTAGAGGAGTGACAGGAAAGAAGCATAGGAGGATAAAGAAAAGAAAATAGGATGGAGGGAAATGCACAGTTAAAAGTCATAACTGAATGTGAAGGAGATGAACTTGCCCATAAAATGGAAGTAGAAGAAATAAGAATCCAAAATATGTTGTTTATAAGAAATACTCTTGAAGCAGAGACATGCATAGAGTTAAAAAAAAAAAGGGACTAGAACAGAATCTATTAATGCTTTTGCTGAAGTAAAAAAAAACACACAACCAAACAAAAAGCAAAGGCAGCATGCATGATCTCAGACAAAGCAAAAATAGACCTAATTAAAAGAGATAAGCAGAGAAATTTTATCTTGCTAAAAGGCACCATAGATAATGAAGTAATATCTATACTAAACATATATGCACCAAAAGGCATAGCACCCAAATTCTTAAAAGAAAAGTGAAATTAATTACCCAAGGAAATAGACAATAAAAGTATACCAGTAGGGGACCTCAACTTTCCCCTCTGAGAACTAGATAAATCTAACTATAAAATGCTCAAGAAAGAAGTCAAAGTGATAAATAGTGTCTTAGAAAAGTTAAATATGATAGTTTTTTAAAGAAAACTAAATGGAAATAGAAAGGAGTATACCTTTTTCTCCAAAGCACATGGCACCTTCACAAAAATTGACCATGTAGTAGGGCATTAAAAACCTCAAAACTAAATGTAGAAAAACATAAATAGCAAATGCATCCTTTTTAGACTATAATGAAATAAAAATTACATTCCTAAAGGGCTATGGGAGTATAGATTAAAATTAATTGGAAACTAAATAGCCTAATTCTAAAGAATGAGTGGGTCATAGAATAAATCAAAGAAATAACCAATAATTTCATTAGAGTGAAAATATTCCAAAATGTCTGCCATGCAGCAAAAGTAGTACCTAGGAGGAAATTTATATCTCTGAACATATACATCAATAAAAGAGAGAAAGATCAGATGAATGATTTGGGTATGAAACTAAAAAGAACTAGAAAAAGAAAAAATTAAATATCCCCAATTAAACACCAAAATGGAAATCCTGAAAATCAAAGGAAGGCTGAACAAAATAGTAAGTTAACAATTTAATTAATAAAGAAAATAAGAATCTGGTTTCATGGAAAAGAAACAAAATGATAGATTATTGGTTAGTCTGATTTTTTTTAAAGAAAGAACAAAATAAAATTACCAATGTCAAAAATGAGCAGGGTGAATGCAACACCAATGAAGATGAAATTAAAGTGACTACTAGATGTTATTTTGCCAATTACATGCCAACAAATCTAACAAAGTAAATGAAATGGGTGAATATTTTCAAAAATATAAGCTGCCCAGATTAACAGAATAGGAATGAATTTATTTTAGAAAAAGTAATTGGATAAGCAATAAATGAGCTACACAAGCAAAAAAAATAGAGGACCAAATCAATTTACAAATGAATTCTACTAACATTTAAGAAAGAATTGATCCCAATATTATGTAAAATGATTGAAAAAAACAGGTAAAGAAGGAGTCCACAAAATTCCTTTTACGACACAAATATCATTTTGATACCTAAACCAGGTAGAGCAGAAGCAGAGAAAAAAAACCATAGACCAATTTTCTTAATGAATATTGATGCAAAAAAATATAAATAAAATGCTAACAAGGAGATTACAGTAACATATCAATCATACACCATAACCAAATAAAATTTATACCAGAAATGCAGAGCTGGTACAATATTAGGAAAACTATCAACATAATTGACCACATGAGTAATGAAAACAACAAAACACATGATTATATCAATAAATTCAAAAAAAAATCTTTGACAAAATACAACACCCATTCCTATTAAATGCTTTAGAAATCATAGGAGTAAATGGAGCCTTTCTTAAAATAATAAGTAACATTTATCTAAAGCCAAGAGAAAACATTAACTATGATTAGGATAAACTTGAAGCCTTCTCAGTAAGTTCAGGGGTGAAGCGAAGATAGCTTTCATCATGATTTTTCAATATTGTACTAGAAACACTAGCTATAGCAATAAGACAATAAGAAGAAATTGAAGGAATAAAAATAGACTATGAGAAACAAAACTATCTCTCTTTGTGATGAAATGATTGTATATTTAGAAAATCTTAGAAAATCAACTAAAAAAACTAGTTGCAACAATGAACAACTTTAGCAAAGTTGTAGGCCGTAAAATAAACTCATATAAATCATCAGTATTTATATGTACTACACCAAAAACCAGCAGGAAGAGATAGAAAAAGAAATTCTATTTAAAATAACTGTAAGCATTATAAAATACTTGGAAGTCTGCCTGCCAAGATAAACCCAAGGACTATGTGAACACAATTACAAAACATTTTTCATACAAAGATATATCTAAATAATTGGAGAAATAGTCATTCCTCTTGGAGAGGCTGTCAATATAATATAAATGACAATTCTACCTAATTTAATTTATTTATTCAATGCCATACAAATCAACCTACTGAAGAATTATTTTATAGAGTTAGAAAAAATAATAAAATTCCTCTGGAAAAACAAAAAGGTTAAGAATATCAAGGGAATATATTTTTAAATAGTAAGGAGGGTAGCCTAGCAGTACCAGATTTCAAACTATATTAGAAAATGGTGATCATCAAAACAATCTGTTGCTGGCTAACAAATAGAACAATAGATCAGTGGAATAGATTATGTACACAATATACAGTAGTCAAGGATCATAGCAATCTAATATTTGATAAATTCAAAGATCCAAGTAAGAACTTACCATTTTACAAAAATGACTCGGAAAACTGGAAAGAAGTCTGGAAGAAGCTAGGCATAGACCAACATCTCATACTGTGTGCCAAGATAAGATCAAAATGGATAAATGGTTTAGACATAAATGATGATATAAATAAAAGGACCATGGGAAAATGTACCTGTCAGATCTATGGATGTGGGAAGCATTTATGACCAAACAAGAGGTAGAGGTAATTATGGGGAGTAAATGGATCATTTTGATGACAGGAAATTTAAAAGCTTTGCACAAAACTAATGCAGACAAAATTAGAAAGAAAACAGGATACTGGGGAAAATATTGACAGCAAGTTTCTCTAATAAAGGTCTCATATTTCAAATATATAGGGAACTGGACCAAATTTACAAAAATGAGAGCCATTTCCACTTGATAAATATGATATGAACAGGCATTTTTCAAAAGAAGAAATCAAAGTTATCAATAGCCAAACAAAAATGTTCTAGAGGACTATTGATTAAAGAAATGCACAGCAAACAACTTTGAGATACCACTACATACCTACCAGATATGACAGAAGAAGAAAATGATTGGTGGGGATGTGGAAAAATTGGGACGTCAATACTCTGTTGGTGGAGTTGTGAATCAATCTAATCAGTCTGAAGAGCAATTTGGAACTATGCCTAAAAAAATTATTAAACTATGCATACCCTTTGAACTAGTAATGCCATTACTACTAAGTCTGTATCCAAAAGAGATAAAAAGGGGAGGAGATGATCTATTTGTATAAAAAAATATGGCAGATCATTTTTTGGTGGCAAATAATCAAACATTGAGGGGATGTCCATCAATTGGAGAATTGCTAAACAAGTTGTGGTATGTGGTTGTGAAGGAATACTAATCTATTATAAGAAATGATGATTTCAGGGGAAAAAAGACAAAACTTATATAAACTGATGTAAAGAGAAGTTAGCAGAGCTAGGAGAACAATGTGCACAGTAACAACAATATTGTAAGGATTATCAATTTTTAAAGACTTAGCTATTCTATCAAGACAATGATCCAAGACAATTCCAAAATGCTACCCACTTCCAGGGAGAAGTGTTGAACTCTGAATGTAGATTGAAGAATACTTTTTTCTGGTTTTTTTTTCTCTTTTCTCTTTGTAAAAGAGAATAGCTAAAATTGAAATATGTTTTCTGTGACTTCGCATACATAATCTATAACAAATTGCTTGCATTCTCAGGAAGTAGGGAGAAGCAGCATGGAAGGAGAAAATTAGGAATTCAAAATTTTTTAAAATGAATGTTAAAAATGTACATGTAATTGGGAAATATTAAATGAAATAAGTAAAAATATATTACAGGTAAAAATCAAGGTTTAATCAAAACATTTTATATACCATTACTCTCCATCCAACATAATAAATACCAGAGAATTTTGGATTATTTTTATACACCCCACCAGTTCAACCTTAATTAATATAGATATCTGCTTTTCTAGGATACCCTATTTTGTTTTACTAGTAGAGCCCAGTCTACATCAATGAAGAGACCATTATATTTCAGCTCTCTATGATCAACAAATCACCACCACCTCTGTCTTAGAAGGAAAGGAAATCCCTTGCTGAAGCAATTTCATTATCTATACTGCTCTCCCCATGCATGTTGATTCTGTACATGTGTATTACATGCATGTATTCTGTACTCTTGTACTCTAAGTCTGGATTTTGTTTATTTGTGTTTTATATTGCATTGTTGTTGTTTCTTTATAGCCTCTCTAGCAGCATGTTGATTACAATGGTATTTCCCACATTGATCCTATCTTCCCATTTCTCCCATCTCCAACATCTCCCATAGTGCCTTCTTTCTGATTTTTGGAATTAACCTGTTCTTTTGCCTTAGTTGAACTGTTTCTTAAGGAAACTCTTCCTCCATGCTTTGGGCACCACCCTCTAATCCTTTGATGACAGCAGCTTCACCCCGGTTTCATCTGGTCACTGACTGCTCCCCAATACCCGCTTAAAAGAGTTAGTATCATACTTTTACACCAAGTTATCTTTGATGTACTAGAACCAGTTGCTGGGGCTAATGTAGGGTACCTGTTCAGACTTAGATAATAAGAATTGAGGAGTCATTTCTTAGAACAAAAGTAAAATCTTCTGGTATAAGTTTGTGAGCTCCCTGGAGTCAAAGACTTTTTTATGTGCACTGATTGATTGGTTGGTTTTCCTCTGTATTCTCAACACTTAGCCTGCTGTCTGACACATAGTACTTAATTAATGCTTGTTCATTGACTAAAATGAAATTTAAGACTATTTGCCATTTTAAATCCTTAATCTTGATTTCTTAAAATTAACAATATCATCTTGGTCAATTTCAACTTACTGCCTTTAAAAAATTATTATATCCTTAGTTGAGGAATTTTCCACAGGTTAAAATGACCGTTTTTTTCTGCAAATAGAAGGGCAGTTCTCTCTCTCTCTCTCTCTTTCTCTCTCTCTCTCTCTCTCTCTCTCTCTCTCTCTCTCTCTCTCT
>NW_027187419.1:89066122-89092585 GCF_028583685.1 Petaurus breviceps papuanus | reverse complement strand
CTCTCTCTCTCTCTCTCTCTCTCTCTCTCTCTCTCTCTCTCTCTCTAACAATTGGGGTTAAGTAACTTGCTCAAGGTTATATGGCCAGTTATTTTTGTGTGGGTGTTAAATAACTGAGCCTGGAACCGATCCCAGGTCTCCCGACTCTGGGGCCAGCTCTCTTACTCACTGTGAGGGCAGTTCTCTTAGATAGAGAAAGGGGGAAAGTATTTGATAGCAACTGCAGAGTAGACACAATTGCCTAATTGTCAGTGATTTTTTATAAAGCGTGGATTCTTAACTTGGGGTCCACAGGTGGAGTTTTGTTTTAAATACCTTGAGAACTGCATTTTAGTATAATTGGTTTCCTTTTAATCCTAGGTATTTTATGCATCTAAAAAATATTCTGAGAAGGGGTTCTTAGGTTTCACCAGACTGCCAAATGGCCCATCACACACACACACACACACACACACACACACACACAATTGAGGATCCATTTTCAAAAGACACCTACATAAGAATACATGAGATTTGTGGCAATAATCTCAAGAATTAACTTTTACTATTAGCAATTAGTTAGCATTCACATAGAATGACAGAATTATAGATTTAGAGCTAAAAGATACATGAGAGCATTTAGTTCATCCATATAGTCGTGTTTTTTTTTCTTTTTTTGGAGGGGGCAACATGGGGCAATTAGGGTTAAGTGACTTGCCCAAGGTCACACGGCTAGTAAGTGTTAAGTGTCTGAGACCAGATTTGAACTCAGGTCCTCCTGATTCCAGGGCTAGTGCTCTATTCACTGTGCCATCTAGTCACCCCCATCCATGTAGTTTTGCAAGTGAGGAAACTGAGATCCAAGGAGGTTAAGTGATTTGCCGAAGGTCAGACTTACTACTACTATCAGAAGCAGTATTTGAACCTATGTCCTCCAACTTTCCCTGTATGACATTTCTAATATCTCAGTATTTATCCAGGTGTTCAGTTGCTCATGTCTTTACCTAAGTGGTCTCCATTTCTGGGATATACTTCTTCCTCATGTATGCCTTTTAGGATTCCTGGCTTCCTTCATTGGTTTGAGATCTACCTGCTACCAAAGTCTTTCCTGATCAGCCTAACAATTAGCACCATTTGACATTATTTTGCATTCTCTTTGTATTTATTTGCTTAGTGTTTCATTTTTATATCCACAGGTCTTAACATAGTACATTGCATAGTGTAGAATTTTATAAATATTTATGATATGGATATTTTTAAATGTATATTTATGAAAAAGATATTAAAATGTTTCATCTTTAAAAAAGGGGGGGGGGGGCGGCTAGGTGGCTCAGCGAGTAAGAGCACCGGCTCCAGTGTTGAGATGACCTGGAGATCGAATCCCAGGCTCAGACACTTAGCACCCACCCAGAAACACCTGGCCGTGTAACCTTGAGCAAGTTACTTAACCCCAATTGCTTAGGGGCAGCCAGGTGGCTCAGCGAGTAAGAGCACCGGCTCCAGTGTCGGGATGACCTGGATCAAATCCGGGCTCAGATACTCAGCACCACACCCAGAAATAATAACTGGCCATGTAACCTTGAGCAAGTTACTTAACCCCAATTGCTTTAAAAAAAAAGTTTCATCTTGCTTGTTAAGAAACTCTAAACCTGTGTAGATATCACTTAACATGAATGGATAGGAAAAGACTTAGCTTAAATTTTAGCTTAACCACTTTCATTCTGGCTATTGAAAACAATATATGGTGATGTGCATTTTTAAATAAAATAAAATTCAGAATTCCTTTTGAGTTTTGAAGTGAAAGGCTATGTAGTATAGTGGATAAAATGGCTTGGCTTAGAGTCAGGAAAAATCCAGTTCAAATTCTGCCTCCAAAATAATTAGCTACCAGTTAGGATTTACCTCTTGAGCACCTAGAACAGTGCTTAGAATATAGTAAGTACTTCATAAAAATACTTACTGATTGATTCATTGATTGGTAACCAAGTCAGAGGAAATTTATTTTCTGGTAGAGAGTTTCCTCACCTGACAACATTCATAAATCCAAGGAAGAAAGAGCACAGATTATAGGAAAAAGGATAAATCATCTTCTGCAATCTTTAAATTCTTTCCTCTCTAATGCTTTTGTTGCGGTGGTTATTCACTTGAGCTCTTAGACTTTGGTCCCTTTACATCCTTAGTTTTCTTCCTTTTCCTTTGGAAGGTAATTGCTGGTATAAACTTTCTTCATTGCAGGAGTTAAAGCCTCTGTGAAGCATTCCTTTTTAACAGGAATGGGAAGAAATTTACTGGTTTCCAATTTATTTATGAGTTCTAAGTTGAGAAATTCAATTTTGCCCATTCTAACTCCAAAGTTACATAGGCTGCTGGAGGAGAAAAACATGATTATAGGGTCTTCTGAAAAGATCCTATGAGGTTTAATAGGCACAGAATAACTAAAAAATCAGTTTTATAGTGAAAAGAATATGAACCAGATTCTTTCTGGAAAATGTAGCTGAAAATATAGAATATAGGTAGAGATGCACAATATTTTGCGACTTTAACAGACTCACCAGCATTGGAAAAAAGATTTTTTGTGTTCACTGGTACCTAAAAGGACCCAAATTCCTCCTGTTTATACTTTTTCAAGGTATGCCATCCAGGATCTATATTCATGGGAATATTTTCATATTTTTTAGAAAACCAAGGGACCAATAGATTAATGGTGGCAATAGAAGCCTTTGTGAAATTTTTCTAAAAATATAGCACTGTTCCAAATCTCTGCTGATACAAAAGGCACAGAGATGACATCTAGATTATTACTTTAGGAAAATATTCAGCACTGAGGTCATGCACTGTATAAAACAGGGGCAAGGATATAACACAATTTGCATTTCCTACAAAAAAATTTTAAAGCCCATGCCCTTTCATTTTTTATTTCTTGGTGTTCATATACACCTGCAAAGTTAAAAATACATTACTTACTATTTTATATGGTTTGTTACTTATGTGAAAAAATATTACAAAGAGTATACTGGTGGACCCGTAAGATGATCTTGTTTCCATGAAGAAAGGAAAGCTATTTTCAATTCTGTATCAGCTACTGACTCGATAACTTTCAATAAGTTTAATTATATTAGGTTACAATGAAAGTCTTTCAATGAACAGTGAGCATACCTTTTGAAAAGTATATTAGTGTTTTATGTTTTCATGTATTTTAGAAAATACTCATCCCTCTACCTTGGGATTGCTCACATGGAAAGATCAAGAATATCCCGTAGACAAACCTAATTTTACTGGCTTTTGAGGTTTTTCCAACTTGTTTATGACTTCTAATTTTTCCATGTCAAAAATCAGGGGAAGCTGCCAACATTATGGGTTGCTCTTTAGTGATGAAATTACGGTAGCACATGAGCCATAGTCAGGCTAGATTGACAAGAATGAATTAGCTAGCATCGTCGGAGGGAATATTCATAATGATGTTTTCATAGATCAGTTTAATTATAGGAAATATGGCCCACATGGTTGGTGGCTCCAAAACATGTCTCCAAAGAGTTTTACATATGATTGTGAATGGAAATATGACTAAAGGTGCTAAAGAACATACATTAGTATAAGCCTCTTATGCCTTACAGATCTGAACATCATCTTCCTAGGGATTTCAGCTTTTTATTAGAGACCATCCAGGGGGGCCTTTGCCTTTAACAGCATTATTTTCATTGCCTTCTTAACCTTAATTGATTATTGAGTCTCCAATTGGAGATACCAAGTCTCCTTACCATCCTTGGTTCAGACATCATCTCTAATTTAATTAATAATTACCTCCTCCCCTCCCCCCTGACTTTTGCCACTACCACCACAGCTATATACCAAATTTTGACTTCTAGTTCCATTTTCCCTACTATCCCCAGTATGTAGACCACAAAGGTGAGTTTTCCAGGATTTATTTGCAGGGAAGAAAATATTTTATAAATTCAAAAATAAGATAAACAATTAAGTTATATTAAAGAAAATTAATTTAGCTCCAGATTGGGTGGCCCTTAAACATCCTTAGTTATTCTGCCCATCTACATTTCCCCAAATCTAATTTGGTGCTTGTTACTTTCTTGGATGGGAGCCTGCCCAACATCTTAGTAGCCTTAGAAGACATGTATCTTGTCCCAAAAAAATCACCTGCTAACTCTTCTCTTATGGGCTCAGTTTTAGCCAATTAAGAAGCATCTCAATTGCATTGTGGTCTCTCAGTTGTGTTACTCATACTCCTACAGATCAATAATTTTAACTTCCTGTACTCCTAACCAAAGGAAAAACAAGGATTTATACAATGAATAAAAACAAGCTTCCCAACACTTCAAAAATAGAATATATCACCACTACAGAAGCACAAAAATGACGAGTCCGTCTGTCATGGTATTTATTCCCAACTATTGGCTTGTTACAAATAACAAACTCATTGATATATGTCTGTAGTGTGAGTTTTTTATGGTAGGCACTATTATGCATGTTGCTTTCCCCATTAAACTGTGAGCTCCTTGAGAGCAGAAACCATTGAGTGCTTAATAAATATCTGTAGATTGACTAACATGTTCTATAATTGAATTTATACCAATTATGCTCTCCCTAATCTTAAATTTATCTTTTGAGATTTTTGTTTTTATCTTTTTTTTCTATTATTTGGTAATAAGAATTTAAATATGGGGCAGCCAGGTAGCACATCAAGTAAGTAAGAGTACCAGTCCCAGAGTCGGAATGACCTGGGATCTAATCCAGGCTCTGATACTTAGCACCACACCCAGAAATAACTGGCTGTGTAACCTTGAGCAAGTTACTTAACCCTGATTGCTTAAAAAAAAAGAATTTAAATAAAAAGTATAGATCTATGGTTATATGATATGTTACTTTATTGCCATGGAGTCATGAAAGAAAACTTAGACATCTTCTAGCTCAGAAGTGGGGAACCTACAGCCTTGAGGCCACACATGGTCCTCTAGGTCCTCAAGTGTGACCCTTTGACTGAATCCAAACTTCACTGGACAAATGTGACCCTCCAAGGGCCCCTTAAGGGGATTTGTTCTGTGAATTTTAGATTCAGTCAAAGGGCCACACTTGAGGATCTGGTGAGCCACATGTGTCTTCAGAACTGCAGGTTCCCCACCCCTGTTCTAACCCAAACCTTTTGTTTTAAAAATAGGAGATTAACACCCAGAGAAGTAAAGTCACTAGGGTCATATGTGGTTGAGCAATGATTCTGAACCCATTTCTAAGCTGCCCATATTGTGCTTTTACTAGTACATATATTTCCATCATATCCTATTACTTTTCCTTTATCTTTCACTCTGCATTTCATTTTTATTTTCCTTTTTTCTGATTTTAGAACTGTGCTAGGCTGTATAGAGGAGATAAAAAATGGACAAGCCATGATCCCTGCTCCCTAATTGCAAGTGAAAGTTGTTGTCTGGTCACAATATTTCTAAAATTGTCAACGTAAAACTTTAAGGAGCCCAATTTTAAAGCAATTCAAGTATAATCTGTTTAAATATTTTAAAATAATGTATAACAGTTTAGGAAGGTGGTTTGTTCAGCCTGACTTCCTACCTTCTACAATACCTATAAGAATGAGGTATCAAGGTCAAGTGGAAAGGACACTCTGAAGTACTCTGGACTCAGAAGTCTATAGTTCAGATCCCGACTCTGACACTACTTGTGTGATTTTGGGCAAGTCACTTAACCTCCCTTGGCCTCAGTTTCCTTACCTGCAAAATGAGGGCATTTGGTTAGATGGTCTCTGAGGTCCCTTCTATATGTATGTCTGTAATTTTAAATTGTTTTTTTTTTCTAATTTGAATTTTTCACTGGTTATCAACATTAATTAATATTAATGAGTACTTTATACATAACACTAAAGCACTTATTGATCTCATGAAAGACATCAGTAGTCATCTGCCTGATAAATGCCTCCTTGGGATGGCATTTCATTTTGGCATTTTTTCAATTAGGGCTCCTAAGAGTGAATCTGCAACTGGTATCTCAAGGAATACTGTCAGAGCCACTCACTAGGGCTCCTGTTCTAACATTGACGTGATTATTATTAGTGCTGACATTGAACAGCCCTTTAAAGTCCACAAAATATTTGATCCTTTGTCTCATTTAAATCCTCACAACCATCTGGTGAAGTGAGTACCACAAGTATCATTAGCCCCATTTGACAGATGAAGAAAATGACTCAAAGTACTTAGATGGTTCTCATGTGTCAAGCTTGTAAGAGGAAATAGGTGAGAGTCACAGAGGATTGTGTTTGTCCAACATTAGAAGGAATAAAGAATATTCAAATTAAGTAGATAATGCTTTCATCTGAGCAACGCTGATATTCATATTCACATACATTCTATTAGTGAATAGAGAGGACAATACATGTGAAATCTCTGCTAGATCTTTGAAAAAGAATGCTCTAAGACAGGGAAGTCTTTTTTGGTATCCAGGTGTACCAACACCAACAGGGGAAGGATAGGTGTCATCAAACAGGACGTGTAAGTTTTTAATTAGTCATTGGTTTCCCAAGAGACAAAGATCTTTATCTCCTTTAAGGGGATAAGGTTATGGGATGGAGTGTTGTAAGACCTGATTAATTACAGCCTGTAAAAAAAATTTTTTAAAGGTACTAGAAATCACAAGGCATTATTCTTATTAGTCTTGCTTTAATTTTTCCAACCTGAAAGATATGAACAAATTAGCTAAGTAATCAGATTATTTTTTTTCTCCTGTAGGCTTAAAGCAATTTGAAATACAATATTAATTTATGTAGGCATTACAACTTTTATTTCATAAGCTCCTTTTAAAGTTACTTACAGTAAGTTTGCATTTGATTCAGAATAAAAGGAAGTGTCAAAATTGCAGAAGTTTCTCTGTCCCTTGGCAGAGCTATTGTGGCTTAATATATAACTATAAATTCTGTTGTCTTAGTTCAATTTCTTCCCTTCAAGCTTAAAAGAGTACCAAAAATAAAATAAAATAAAAAGGGAAAGAGATTTTTAAAAAAAAGACAAAAACTCTCCAGGGAAAAGGGAATAAAATCCCCTAAACCTTGCCTAGCTTCCCTGCCATATTAGAGCTTCTGATCACTCATTATGAGATTCTAACCCAGCTATCACCTGAAATCACTATTACCAAAGACTACTCTTTCTGATAGCAGGTCAAATGTCCCTGTAAGGCACCACAAAGGTATCCACAAGGAAAAATTTTACCCTAAAGGAAAATTAAGTGGTCATGCTAGGCCTCTCCCCCATCATGCTCTCTTCTTTTCAGTCTACATTTCTCCTTAAGAAGTTGGGGGTAGAGGGGTGACCAGGTAGCACAACGAGTAAGAGCACCGGCTCCAGTGTCAGACTGACCTGGAGATCGAATCCCGGGCTTAGACACTTAGCACCCACCCAGAAACACCTGGCCGTGTAACCTTGAGCAAGTTGCTTAACCCCAACTGCTTAGGGGCGGCCAGGTGGCTCAGCGAGTAAGAGCGCCGGCTCCAGTGTTGGGACGACCTGGAGATCGAATCCCGGGCTCAGACACTCAGCACCACACCCAGAAATAATAACTGGCCCTGTAACCTTGAGCAAGTTACTTAACCCCGATCGCTTAAAAAAAAAAAAAAAAAAGAAGTTGGGGGTAGAGAGCAAACAGAAGGAGAATAAGCTAACCAAAAGAGCAACGGCAACAAGAAACAAAAAAGCAATTACTCAGATCTTTCATGAAGTGTGTCATGCCAGAACTAACACATTATACCCAGAGAAGTGAGTTAGATGTTTTAGAACTTGAAGACATTTACCAATCTAAGTTAGATTATATTCTTGATAACAGTTCATGCTTTTTTTTTTGCAAAACATCACATTCATAAATACAAGTTAAAAACAAAATGTTAAACTGAGCTAAAATCTGCAGAAAGATTATTGAAACACATTTAGTAATAATAATAGACTTCAAGAGAAATAAACTAATAAATGAGTCAATTAAAGAAGTAAGACTGGCATAGAAAGCGTTTATACTAGTTGAAATTGTCTGCAAACCCCAGGGCACTCTCAATACTATATTAATATCAAGGAAACAAGAATGTTAACAAATTTATCATGGATCAATTACATTATCTGGAATGTGGTAGTAAAATCTGTTATTATGTAGATTAAGCATGGTAAGATTTGTTTAAAAAGTAACTTTGAAAAAATTTTAAATATAAGACATTGCCACAATAATAATTATTTTAATGGGAATCAGCATGAAAAGGGAATAAGAATTTGTTAAGCCCCTCCTGTGTTCCAGACACTGTGCTAACACTTTTACAAATATTACATTTGATCCTAACAAAAACCCTGTGAGGTAGATGCTACTTTATTGCTGAAGTTGTATTTATGGTATTCAAATAAATCAGAAAATTTACAGTTCTGATATGATCTACAACCTTTGTATGAACTTCATAACAATAAATGGGTTTTTCCATTGCTACCTTAAAAGTCATGTGATTTGTCTGCTGTAGTACTGAAAATTAAGTATAGATACAGCTCTTATGTGCCTTTTCAGTGTATATATTGTCAAGACTCACTGAGCTGAATTGCAGGAAACTATCCAATTAATGAACATATTGTTATCATCCAGTTGGTAAGGCAGAATTAACTACATTATGCATGAACATCAAGACCTAAATCAAATAAATTAGACATTTTAAATTAACATTCATCTATTCAAAGCACACCACATCACAGTGTTGATATACATTACAGAAGCAAGTCAAACCATTTTCTCATCAATGAACTTTATAAAATTCAAATCTACAAAGTCCTACAACTAAAATTGTTTCTATCTGAGTTAAAAATTAAATTAAAACATCCCATACCAACTGTCAGACAATCCTTCCAGCTGGAACGTTCATGATGTGATAAAATTAGAATGCCAAAAAGAAAACACCCCCAACACGAATGTGCTTGATTTAAGCTAAATTTCACATCTCAAATTTACTGATACTTCAGCTAAATTTCTGCTGTGCAGTGCCCACAGAGGCAGGCTTTTGTGTGATAAGAGAGTGCTGTGCTGAATGAGAAACCTTCTGTGTTCCTTTATCCTAGCATTAGACAAGTTTAAGGAAGTGTTATTAATGATCATCATTGGCAGTCTGTTGAATTGAATATTCAAGGTGGGAAATTTAATTAAATTCCATGTTGACTTTTAACTCAACAGGAAAGTTAAGGCATCAAGAATTTTTTTTAATGTATAACAGCCATACGTTACTAACTTCTTATTGGGTCAATAAAGTATGGATTGCAAAATGAAAGAAACAGATACAGAAAGAAACAGCTACCCTCACATCCAACAAAGTATTAACTCCTGGCATACGTATAATAAGACCAATCTCGGAGTTTTTCAAAGTCCTAGATAAACTTAATATTTTGCTGCTTCCACCCACCTTTCTACATTTGTGCATGGTATTCTCTATACTTAAGATGCCCTCATAACAATTCTCCCACCACACCATCTCAACTTCTCCCTGTTAAGATCTTTCAAGATCACCTCAAATACCACCTCTTTGAACAACCCTTCCCTGATACCCTAAGGCAGATATAATCCTTTCTCAGGCCTTTAAAAGCACTTTTGTCTAATCCCTCTTATGCTTTATCTATTTCTTTTTTTTTTTTAACATCTATAAATGGCACCTAAGCAGCTAAAACACTGGACTTAGGGTCAGGAAGATCTTAGTTCAAATCCTGCCTCAGATTTCTTTCTATCTTTGTGATGTTGGGCGAGTATTTTTACCTCTCAGTCTCAGTATCCTCTTCTGTAAAAAGATAATAGCACTCATCTTCCAAGGCTCTTGTGAGGATCAAATGAAGTAACATGTATATGTGTGTATGTATATGTAGATACATACACATATGCTTTACAAATGTGCAACATATGTAAATCACTATGCATAAATATATGTACTTTCCAAATCTTAAAGTACTATGTAAATACTGACATTATCATTGTATTATTTCATATTCATTGTACTAAATTGTAAATGCCAAGAGGAAAAATTTTCTTTTCTCCCATTGATCTTTGTTTCTCCATCAACACCTACAAGAGTGCTTTATACATAGACATTTCCAAGGTATCCATTTAACTTAATTATTGAATTTTATCCTCAAGAAAATTATTTCATTCATCTCTGAAACATAGTTTTCTTTAGGAAAGAGGACAGGAATATTGTCTATTCATATAGACATTGTTGACTGGAGTATTTCTTTTTAAAACTTCATGATACTTGAGAAGATCCTTGCACAAGTAGAAGTTGGCATTTAAGCAAGTACTGTAAGAACTCTATTTTTTTATGCATTGTCCTGTTAAAACCTTTAATGAGCAGTTAGCATGGGAAACTTTCCACTTCTGAAAGCCACGGTGCCTCTCTAGATATATCTTGTTTCCTAAGAGCACATGAGACTATGCCTTCACTATTGATACAACTTGTCACAGAACATAATTGTCCTGACAGTGTTCACATCCAAACAACAAAGTCATTTTTCCTCCTTATCTTGGGAAATCCCCAAAGGACAATCCAGGGCCATATGACTTGAGGACATTTTCTAATTTATTCCATTTCTGTTTAAGTTTTCTTTCTTATCTGTCAAATTTGAGGTTTCACTGGAAACTCACCCAGTATTCAGCCTTTCTTTCAAATCATTTAGTAAGGATAAGTACAGGGATTAGTAAGGGGGAAGCTCTGAAAAAATCGAGATAATTAGCCTTGAAATAAGAAGACTCAGAGATAAGAATAATGGATCAGGCCATTTTTATGCATTGCCTGTTCAGTACATGGTACGAATCTAGGAGGCCCCAAGGTACCTAAAAAGACCACCTCCCCTGCCCCATTCAATAGTTGGGGCCTTGGCATTTTCCTATTAGGATTCCATTGTTGTAGTTTGAAATTTTAATGTCTCTTTAAAATGTCAATACCTCTAAGGGTAGTAATTTATGGAATTAGTAGTCATTTACACGTCGAAGCAACTGAAACTCAGTTATTTTTCCCTAAAGAAATCCTTGTTAGGGGAACTGAGACTAACTCTGTGTTGTAGAAGCTTTCTAACAAAGCCAGGAAAAGCTGCAAAAGACTTATGAGGTTAGGGATTTGACAGTCAAACTTCATCTACTTAATAATTTTACCCAGAGTATATCCCTGAAGAATTTTGGCTAGGAGGAGGACAATTAGCTGTTTTTCATTTGCCATAAAGATAGAGCTAGAGGAAAGGAAACTAAAATTGCAGCATGAGGGATGCAGATAAAATATAAAGAATGTCTTGATTGAATATAAAAAAATGGAAAGGAGTTAGCGAGGCAAATATGAAAAGAAATTTCCATTGTTGGAAGCCAGGTTACATATTCTCTTGTCTGAAATGGTTGGGTTGGAATAATAGTAGGAACATTTCTGGATTCAGTAGCAGATGACTTGATTTTGAATAACCTCCATGACACTTGCTTATTGTAGGACTAGAGACAAGTTATTTAAACCTCTCTGCCTCAATTTCCTCAAATATACAATGAAGATAAGTGTCAACATTACATACCCCCAAGATGTTATAAAGAAAATGTTTTGCAAACCTCAAAGTACTTTATAAATGTAATTGTTAGTGTGTATGGTCTTGCTTAGGACAGGGAATGAAAAAGACCATTTTACTGGGAATTCTTTAAAATAATATTGTTGGGATTTTTTTTTGTTTTTAGCAATCGGGGTTAAATAACTTGCTCAGGGTTACATGGCCAGTTATTTCTGGGTGTGGTGCTAAGTATCTGAGCCCAGATTTGATCCCCAGGTCATCCTGACACTGGAGCCAGTGCTCTTACTCAATGAGCCACCTGGCTACCCCCAATAATATTGTTTTTAAATGCGTTATTGGGAATGAATTGTTCCCTAGAAAATAATTTGCTTTCTTCAAAGAAATAATCACTTATGAATGAATGAAAAAAAAAGGGTTTCTATTTTATAAATGAAAAAGTACTCATTTTAACTATTCATCACATTTTCATTTATGGAACCAGGTGCCTTTTAATATTAATCTAATGAAAGTAAATTTTTATTTGCTATGTTATTTATTTAAATGAATGAGTCACAATTTAACCTTGAGATCTATCATATTCTTTTTTTTTGCTATAGTAATACATATTCATTTAGATTAGCTTGTAGCATCTTCAACATTCTCTTGGTTGAAGGATTTTTTTAATTCCACAACTGTTTGTGAAGTCTACTGGTCTATGTACAAGGTAGTGAACTAGACACTTGGATATACTAACTTTGATTGCATTACATTTTAAAATTTTTTGGACAAACAAGAGCAATGCATTTAAAATAGAAAAGAAATAGATAACTAAGAGGACATCTTTTGCAGCATGTTTGATTGAAACAAGTCTCAAAATCCAGAATAAATAAGAAATAGAATTAATTTCATAAGAATAAGAGATATTCACCAATAAATAAATGGTGAAAGGATATAAACTGGTACTTTTCAAAGGAAATTAAGCTTTTCAACAACAAGATAAAACCAGTTACCCAAACATTAATAATTAAAGAAATGTAAATTAAAGAAAATTTGAGGCTCCACCTCACACCCATTAAATTAACAAAGATGACAAACATAGAAAATGAAACTCTTGAAGGGGCTATATGAAAACAGGTACATTAGTGCCCTATAGGTAGAGATATTAATTGATCAGACTATTTTGGAAAGTGATTTGGAGCTATACCTTAAAAGTCACTAAACTGTGTCTACTCTTTTGCTCATGGCTAGGCCAAGCTAATATAATAAAACTGACAATATTACCTAAATTAATTTACCTATTTAGTGCCATACCAATCAAACTACCAAAAAACTATTTTATAGAGCTAGAAAAAAATAGTAGCAAAATTCATTTGGAAGAACAAAAGGTCCAGAATATGAAAGGAATTGATGAAAAGAAATGCTAGGGAAGATGGCCTAGCCATACCAGATTTTAAACTGTATTATAGTACAACAGTCATCAAAACTACTCACTACTGGTTGAGGAATAGAGTGGTAGATCAGTAGAATAGATTAGGTATATAAGACACCATAGTCATTGACTATAGTAATCTACTGTTTGATAAACCCCAAACTCCAGCTTCTGGGGCAAGAACTCATTATAAAAGGCAAAATGGATCATTTGGATTACATTAAATTGAAAATGTTTTGTACAAATAAAACCAATGTAACCAAGATTAGGAGGGAAGTGGAAAATTGGGAAAGAATATTACAACCAGTGACTCTGATAAAGGCCTCATTTCTAAAACATACAGAGAACTGAGTCAAATTCACAAGAATATAAATCATTCCTTAATTGACAAATGGTCAAAGGATATGAAAAGGCAGTTTTCCCAGGAAGAAATTAAAGATATCTATAAGCATATGAAAAAAAATTCTCTAAATCACTATTGATCAGAGAAATGCAAATCAATACAACTCTGGGGTACCATGTCTCGCCAGTCAGATTGTCTTAACATGAAAAAACAGGAAAATGATAAATGCTGGAGAAAATGTGGAAAAATTGGAACACTAATGCATTGTTCGTGGAGTTGTGAATGGATTCAACCATTCTGGAGAGCAATTTGGAACTATGCCCAAAGGGCTATGAAAATGTGCATACCCTTTGATCCAGCAATACCACTTCTAGGGTTGTATCCCTAAGAGATCATACAAGTGGGAAAAGGACCTTATGTACAAAAATATTTATAGCAGCTCTTTTTGTGGTGGCAAAGAATTGGAAATCAAGGATATGCCCATCAATTAGGGAATGGCTAAACAAATTGTGGTATATAAATGTAAAAGAATGCTATTGTGTTATAAAAAATGAGGAGCATATGGACTTCATAATAACCTGGAGAGACTTGTATAAACTGATGCTCAGTGAGGGGAGCAGAACCAGGAGAACATTGTACATAATTATAGCCACATCATATCTGTGATGACTGACTTGATAGACTGAGCTCCCCTCAGCAATGTGAGGTTATAAGACAACACCAAAGGACTCATGAGGGAAGATGGTATCCATATCCAGAGAAAGAATTATGAAGTCTGAATGCAGATTGAAGGAAACTAATTGCTCTCTCTCTTTTTCATTTTGTTTTGTATCTTCTTCCTCATTGTTAATTTCATTGATTATAATTCTTCTTTACAACTTGACTAATGTTAATATGAAGGTATTTGTAGAACCTATATCAGATTGCATGCTGCCATGGAGGGGAAGGGGATGAGGATGGGGAGAAAATTTGGAACTCAAAAACTTGTGGAACTGAATGTTGTAAACTAATAGTAAATAATTTTATTTAAATGAAATGTCACTGAAAAAGTTATGGTATATGAATGTAACATAATAATACTGCAGCACAAAAAAACTTATCAAAGGTGCAGTTTCAGGGAAACCTGAGAAGACTTATATGAACTGAAGCAGAGTAAAGTAAGCAGAAGCATCAGAAAATTTTATACAATTATTACAGTACATATAAATAAGTTGATTAGAAGTTTAACCTGCTAGTAAACTAATAAGGCATGCTCATTTTAATGTCCTCACATAATGTCTGATGTCTGGAAGATCATAGGACCATAAGAGTATAATGTATCTTAAAGGACATCTAGGACAAGTCTCTAAATGAGGAAACATCTTGAGTCTCCTCAAAGTGACAAAACCTCCTAGAAGAAAATATTGGTGCAATTTTATATGAGAAAGGGGAAAAGAAGAAAGACTTCAACAGGAAAATAATAATGGGACTTTGTTCATTAGGAAGAACCGATAGCTTACAGAAAGAGCTCAGAATATAGTAAAGCCAATACCCTTTTTCACAAATAACCAAACCATGAAATATCACAAGGCCCCATAAACCATTCCACCACTAATAAAATAAAAAGAATGTTAATAATAGCAAGATAATCCCCCTTTTCCTTTCTAAATTTTTCCCTCCTCCTCTTCCCCTGCCTCTATTTCAAATATGCCTCTCTATAGAACTTTATATAAAGTTTTAACAAAATTTGCAAGTCATCTAAAACTCAGAAAGACCACCTTTTTTCTCCTCTTGCATTAGTAGCATTGCATTTTATGATATGAATTTTGATTTTAAAAATGTTTCAAATGTTTGGTAGCTCTAGTAGTCAAAGTTGTATATATTTTTACAAGGCGGCCTTTTCATTTGCCTTGTTGTCATTGGTCCCTTTGATGCCTCCTCGGTTTCTTCATTGTAAATCCTTTTTCGTGCTGATGTAGTTTACAACTTTCTATTCCTCCCCCTCCACTATTCTCATCCAGATCTTTTCATTAATTCTTCTTAGGCAATCTGGCCTACCTTACTGGAGCATTCCTGTGTTTCTTTTAAAGTCTGAGGAATATTGCTTTATAACTCAAGGTCTGCATCCATTGTTACACATTCTTACTACATAACAGGGTCAGTACCACGTTTTTTTGTTTGTTTTTGTTTTTGCAGGGGGAAGGCAGGACAATGGGGGCCAAGTGACCTGCCCAAGATCACATGGCCAGTATGTATTAAGTGTCTGAGGCTGGACCCAAATTCAGGTCCTCCTGACTCCAGGGCCTGTGTTCTATTCACTGTGCCACCTAGCCACCCCATCAGTACCACTTTCAAAGTCTTCTGTGTTACTTCTTTCCATTTCCCATCAGGATATCTCTAATTTTGATTCTTCCAAATTGCAGTGTTTTGTAACAAATTTAGATCTAGTCAAGAGGACCTTGATTTAAATACTACCTTGGGTTTTATAAGCCATCAAGTAATTTTAGTACTAAAATAATAACAATTGACCAAGGAAAATATTGATGTTAAAGAAAAGGATTTAATACAACATTGTTTGGGATTACGGAAATTTCAGAGAATTTCTCAAATATTAACTAATCTGATCTTTTCCTCCTATTCAAAATGGCCCCAGAATGTTATATATTTACAGTGTCGATTCAAGATGTCCATAATGATGAACTAATTTGGCAGTAAGATCTTGACAAATTAGACATTTACCAAAATTTAACCAGATGAAACAATAGGGATAAATATAAATATTATAATTAGATTTAAAAATCAACTTCAAAGGTACAAAATGGGGAAACCATAGATCACAGTTCATCTGAAAAAAAAATTATCTTGGGCTGAATTGAAAGAGATTCAATGGCCAGGACAAGGGAGCTGAAAATCTTGCTGCCCTGATCAGACCACGTACATAGTATTGTGTTTGGGTCTAAATACTGCATTTATGATGGACATTGACAAGCAGGTGAGTAGTCAGGAGAAATGGGCCAAAAAAGAACTGATAATAGTGAGGCTTAAGAAAAGAGCTCTTGACAGGGGTGAGAGGGAAGAGTGGGGTAGAAATAAACATGATGGCAACTTTCAAATATTGGAAAGACTGTTTTGATTTGATCCTGATGGCAGAAGGAGGAGTTATAGGAGATAGATTTGAACTTAATAAAACTTTCCTAACCAAAAGTATAAAGTGCTACCTAAAGTGGCTTTTCATCACTAGAGATCTTAAAGCAAAGTTTGGATGACCAATTGTATATAATGTTGAGAATATGCATATGAAAGAAGACATCTTCATTTTAGTCTCCAGAAGTCTCTTCAAACTCTGAGCTTCTGTAATTCTGTGCCACAATTTGGTCAACATAATTTTTATCTCTTATATTTTTATTTGTATTAAGGGAAAAACTTTTGTTTACATTACTGAAGAGGTGCAGAGCTCTCCACGTGACTCAATGAAATGGTTGCATTGTAATTTAAAAAAAATGATTTTGAGAACCTTGACATCAATATGGAATCATTCCCTTTGAACTCTGTGCATGACATAGCCCATGCCACTGGTATTCAATATAAGTGTGCATGGAAAGGAAACAAAAGGACTGTCCTGTTCTTATTTGTGTTGGTTGAAATATTGAATTGTTTCCATAATTGTAGCTAGAATCTGAATTGAAGTCTTTCTTGAAAATTGACTTCTTGGGGGCAAGGGAGAAACCCAGACAAGATAATCTAGAGTTTTTAAAGAAGAGAGTGCTATAATCTGGAAGGATCAGAGAAGGATACAAGGAAGATATTGTACCTGAGCTAAATTGTTAGGAAAACTAGAAAGCAGATTGGCAGACAAATTTGTACCTGAGGCTTGAAAGAAGATAAAGCTTCTCAGAGGTAGCAATGAAGAAGTACATTCTAGCCACACATAATGGTCTCTTATAAATGCATGAAAATAGGAGGTGGTGTGTTGAGTTTGAGAACTAACTAATAAGTCAGTTTGGACTAGAGCATAAAAGGTGTGAAGAGGAGTAATGGAAATGAAATTAGGTTTAAAAAGTAAGTTGGAGTTATACTTAGGATGGGTAACTTAAATACAGGGCTAAAGAAGCTGAATGTGATCCTAAAGGCAATAATGAGTCATTGGAAGCATTTCAGCAGAGAAATGACTGTATTCTATTATAATCATATACCATAACTTTTTCAGTCATTCATCAATTGATGAACATTCCATCAGTTTCAAATTATTTGCCACTACAAAAAGAACTGCTATAAATATTTTTGTACATATGAGCCCTTTTCCTCTTTATTTGGTCTCTTTGGGGTATATACATAAGAGTAGTGTTGGTGGGTCAATCAGTAGGCACAGTTTTATAGCCCTTTGAGGCAGAGTTCCAAATTATACTCCCGAATGGTTGGATTAGTTCACAACTCCACCAACAATACATTAGTATCCCAATCTTCTCATTTGGCCATAGATAGTTTTGATTTCTTCCTTTGAAACTATTCATATCATTTGACCAATTAGAAATTGGGAAATGGCTTTTGCTCTTACAAATTTGGCTCAGTTCCCCATATATTTAGAAACAAGACCTTTATCAGATAAATTTGCTTCCAATTTTCCCCATAGTTTCCTACATTTCTTCTGATTTTAAAAATTCTATTTTTGTTTATACAAAAAGTTTATTTTTTTTACTTTTAAGTAAAAAAAATTATACATTTTACTTCCTGTGAATCTCTCTCTCTCTCTCTCTCTCTCTCTCTCTCTCTCTCTCTCTCTCTCTCTCTCTCTCTCTCTCTCTCTCTCTCTCTCTCATTTAGTCATGTGCTCATCCTCTATCCATAGATTTGACAGGTCATTTCTTGCCTGCTACATCAAATTGCTTAAGACATCACCCTTGATATCTTTAATTCAAACACACATTCTGAGCTTATCTTAGAATAAGATGTGAGATGTTGGTTTCTGCCTAGTGTCTGCCAATCTGCTTTCTAGTTTTCCTAACAAGTTTTGTCAGTGAGTTTATGAAAAAAATGTCTGGAAATTATCAAACACTAGGCTACTGTCCTCATTTGCTTCTGCATATTGTGTAAATTATCTGTTTCATTGATCAATCTCTTTATCTGTTAACTAAAAAACAAGATATTTGGATGATTAGAGTTTCATAGTATGGTTTGAGATCTGATATTGCTAGGCCCCCTTCTGTCCTTTTTTTATTTTTTTTTCATTGACTCCCTTAGAATTCTTGATCTTTTCTTCCTCCAGATGAATTTAGTATTTTTCTAGCTCTAAAGAAGTATTCCTTTGGTAGTTTAATTGATATGGTATGGACCAAGTAAATCAATTTAGGGAGTCTTGAAATTTTGACTATATTGCTTGACCTATCTATATGCAATTAATATATCCCCAATTATTTAGATTTTTCTTTATTTGTGTGAAGATTTGGGTTTTTTTGTAATTGTGTTCATATAGTTCCTGTGTGTCTTGACAGGGAGATTCCCAAGGATTTTATACTGTGTGTGTGTCATCATTTTAAATTGAATTTCTCTTTCTATCTCTTCTTGCTGGGTTTTGTTCATAATAAACAGAAAGTCTGATGATTTCTCTCAATTTATTTTATAACTTGGAACTTTACCAAAATTGTTAATTGTTTTAATTATTTCTAATTAACACATACATTTCACTATTGAAATTATGTCATTGTTTATGTTAACTTTTAGGTAAATGTAGTTTCTCTGTTTATTTCTTTTAATTAGATATACTTTTATTTTTGTTTCACCATAGATCATCATTTCAGAAACTGCCTTTTTTTACTTCAAGTGAAGCATAAGAGATTGTGCCTCATCTTATTTTAATTCTATATGTATCTATGTTTCAACTGTGTTTCTGTAAACAACATCATCTTGGATTCTGGTTTCTTATCCAGTCTGCTACCCTTTTCCATTTTATGGGTGAGTTTAACCCATTCATTTTTTAAATACTGAAGGATAATTCCATTTTATTATTTTTTTTTTTTTTAGCATGTTTCACTCTGTCTTCAAACAATACCAATTCTTTCTCTGGAAATGGAGAGTATGCTTCATAATTAGTCCTTTGGGGTTTTCCTGGATCATTATATTACTGAAAATAGTTAAGTCATTCACAATTCATTGTACAATATTGTTGTTACTGTCTATAACATTCTTCTGATTCTGTTCACTTTGCTTTGCATCAGTTCATATAAGTCTTTCCAGGTTTTTATGAAATCATCCTACTTGTCATTTTTCATAGCACAATAGTATTTTGTCACAATCATAAACTACAACTTGTTTAGCCATTCCCCAATTGATAAACATGCCTTCAATTTCAAATTCTTAGTCACCACAAAAAGAGCTGCTATAAATATTTTTGTACAAATAGGTCATTTACCCTTTTAAAAAATGTCTTTGGGATATAGACTTAGAAGTGGTATTACTAGGTTAAAGGGTATTCAGTTTTATAGCTCTTTAGGCATGGTTCCAATTCCTCTCCAGAATGGAGAGCTTTACGAACAGTGCATTAGTGTTTCAGATTTCCCACACCCCCTCCAACATCTGTCATTTTCCTTTTTTGTCACATTAAACAATCTTATAAGTGTGGGGTGATATCTCAGATTTGTTTTAATTTATGCTTCTCTAATCAAAAATCATTTAGAGCATTTTTATATGACTATAGAGAACTTTGATTTCTTTGGGAGCAGGACTTTTTAATATATATATATAATTTATTTAGTTAGTTTTAGTTTTCAACATTCACTTCCATAAGATTTTGAGTTTTAAATTTTCTCCCTCTGCTTCTCCTCCCCCTCAAATATTGTAGAATCTGATATAAGCTCTACTTATACCTTTGTATTGAACATATTTTGACATTAGTCATGATGTAAAGAAGTATTAGAACTAATGGGAGAAACCGTGAGAAAGAAGGAACAAGAGAAAACAACAAAAGCACCTCTGTTTATGCTTTTCCCTCTCTTTTCTCCCTTTCCCTCCTCACTGGAGTTTTGCTTTTGACCACCACCTCCCTAGGTCTGCCCTCCCTTCTATCAGCCCCCTTCTTTTTTTTTCCCTTTATCCTTACTACTTCTTCCCTCCCTTCTATCCATCCCTCCCTTTTCTTTCCCTTTTCACCTCCTACTTCCTAAAGAGTAAGTTGGATTTCTGTACCTAACTGATTATGTTACTCCCTTTTGAGGCAAATCTGATGAGAGTAAGGTTCAAACAATGCTCAACTACCTCCTTTCTTTCCCTCTATTGTAATAGGCTTTTGTTTCTTTTCATGTGATGTAATTTAGTAACCCATGCACTTTCACATGCACAAATACTAACTGTATATTCCCCTCCATCCTATTCTCTTTTATTTATTCTTCTCCTTTTTATACTTTCTCCTCCTTAAAAGTTACTTCTGATCATTACTACCCTTAATCTACCTTCCATCTTATCACCCACGCCTTTTCTGTTAACCCCTTACCTCCTACTTCCTGGTTCAGTAAGATGAATTTCTATACCCAACTATGTGTGCATGTTTTATATTTTCCTTCCATGAACCAATTCAGATAAGACAGAGATTCAAATTTGCTCCCCACCAGTATCCCCTTCATCATATAAATTCTTCCTTGTGTGCCTCATTTATGTGAGATAATTTTCCCCATTCTCCCTTTCTCTGCATCCCTTTCCCAATGCATTCCTCTTCCCCACCTTTCCATTCTCCTTTTGAAATTATCTCAACATAATGAAATCACCTGCCTAATTAGACTCTAAGATCCCTGGCAATCATAAAGTTCTTTGGGTTTACCTATATATTCTCCTCATATAAGAATGTAATTTGTTGAACTTTTTTTAGTCTGATGTTTACCTTTTTATGCCTTTCTTTAATCCGTGTTTGAATGTTAAATTTTCTATTCATCACTGGTCTTTTTGTCAGAAATGCTTGAAAGTCTATTTCATCAAACACCCCTTTTTTCCTGTAGGATTATATTCACTTTTGCTAGATAGATTATTCTTGGCTATAATCCTAGCTCCCTTCCCTTCCAAAAAGTCATATTCTAAGTCCTCCATTCCTTTAGAGATGTGGCTGCTAAATTTTATGTGATCTTGACTGTGGTTCCACAGTATTTGTATTTGAATTCATTCTTTCTGACCACTTGTATTTTCTTCTTGATCTAGGAGTTCTGGATGTTGGCTATGATATTTTTGGGAAATTTCATTTTGGAGTTTCTTTCAAGAGGTGTCCAGTGGATTTTTTTTCAATTTCTACCTTTTTCTGGTTTTAAGGTATCTGGGCAGTTTTCTTTATAACTTTTTGAAATATGATAACAAGGGTCTTTTAATATTAATGACTTTTTGAGTACTACAGTGATTCTTATACTATCTCTCTTTGATTTGTTTTCTAGGTCCATTGTTTTTCTTGTGAGATATTTCACATCTATTTTTTTCAGTCTTTTTACTTTATTTTTTATTATTTCTTGATGTTTCAAGTTGCCATTAGCTTCCATTTTGCCAATTCTGATTTTTAAGGAGTCATTTTCTTCAATAATACTTTGTTCTTCTTATCATTTGGTCATTTCTAGGCTTTAAAGAGTTCTTTTCTTCAGTCATATTTTCTACCTTTTTAAACAAAATTTTTGATTCTCTTTTCATAACTTTTTTGTATAGCTCTCATTTTTTCCTCTATCATTCTCATTTGGTTTTCAAAATCTTTTTCTTGCTCTTTTTTATCCCTTTCTTTAACACTTTCAAGAATTCTTGTTGAGCTTCTGTCTAGTATATATTTTCCTTTGAGGCTTTGTTTGTAGATATTTCCAAGTAATTGTCTCCTTATATGTTTGTGTCTTGAGCTTCCCTGCCACCACAACAACTTTATGATCAGGATCCTTTTTGTGTGTTCATTCTTCCCACTTACTTCTTAACTTTGACCTTCCTGTTAGTGTTGGACTCTGCTCACTTCTTGACTGGGGTGGGGGAAGGGGGGTTAGTAATGCCTGACATGAGCTTCTAAGTTGTTGTTGTTTGTGTCCTACTGTTTTCACAGTGGAGTGTATAGACCTTCAAGTCTGCAGTGCTTTTGAAGCAGTGTGATCCAGGGAGTGATCTGTTCACTGCCCTTATCATCAGACTTCTGCAAATTGTTGACCCAGGTTTAGGTCTGTTGGATTGTGTGTGATTGAGTTGTTTCAGTAGACTGCTATTAGGCTTGGTAACTATTATCCAGCTGGGACGTTCTGCAGTCTCAGAGCAACTAAACTGCTGGCTCCCCCTTGACTTGGTCCATTACCCTAATAATTCACCATGAAAGCTTATATATAAAGCTAAAAGTTAGAAGTGCGTCCCCCTTTCTGCTACTGGGCTCAGAGCCATCCAACTAACCTTTTGGAACTTATTCTTTATTCTATATTCAGCTAGAGTCTCTCTCACTCACAACAGCAACTCTCATTCCTGGAACTGTGACCCAGAACAGATGGAACCCAGAACACAGCAAACAGATAGTACCTGTTCCTTGTACTCAGTGTTTCCTGAGCTGATGTTTAGTGTCAGCCCAATAAAAATTGCCTACGGACATGGGAATGTTCTCCATCACTGCCTCTGTTTCCAGGTCTGCTGTTGAATTGTACTCCTGGCCAACCCCCAACCAAATGTCGACAAAGAACTCTGTCTCCTTAAACTGCCCTGGTCTGGAAAAATTATTACTCTGACTTTTTGTCAGATTTCTTAATCAGAACTCAATCTGATATGTTTTCTAGGTTGTTGTGGAAGAGGCATGTTGGTTAAGCTGAGAAAAAATGCTGACTTTAACTTTACCGCTTTGACTACACCTCTTCTATGTAAACTTGTAAGGCTGAATTATAAGTTAGTTGAGATTTGCATGTATAATTGACATTGCATTTCTTGCTCTCACAATCATAGGGGAGGGGTAGAAGGGAAGAAGGGAATTTGGAAATAAAACAAATTAATGATCATTAAAAATAAATAAATAATAAATGATTGGGTTGAAATCAACCTTTGTAGAGAAAGTTCCCACAGCAACAAAATCATCAATTCTGAAGTTATTATAGAGTACCCATGGCAATCTGAATCCATGATTTTTATGTTAGATAAAAATTAATTCTATGATGAATTTTTTTTAAGAATTAAAGAGTTTAATACATCATACTCAGAGAACTGAGCCAGTTATAATTTACTAATATCTATCAATAAGCATTTATTAATAATTAATTTATTATTATTAATGATTAATATGTTCCAGACACTGGAATAACCTACTGAGAATACAGAGACATAAATGAAAGAGATTCCCTTCTTCAAGGAATTTATATGCTATCAAGATATGTGCTTATAGATGTGTGTGTGTGTGTGTGTGTGTGTGTGTGTGTGTGTGTGTGATTGAGGGCAAAGGGTAGGCAACTCACTGATAGCTGAGATGTCAAGAAAATTTTCATGTTGAAACTGTAAAAGGTACATCAGCTGAATTTTGAAGGAAATATTTCTAGGAAGTAGCAATGAAGAGAGAGTACAATGATACTTTCATTGCCTGCTCTCATGACATCACATCTAGAATATTGGTTTAGTTCTATAGTAATTAGTATCCTCTCTTCCAGTTCGCTCCTTCTCAATTCATCTGCTACACAATGACTAAATTGGTATTCCTAAAACACAAGATAAAAGGGAAGGGAATAGATTACTTTGTCCTCCAGAGTAAATATGCCACCAACCCAGGGTAAGAAGCCATGTATCTATGAAAATATGAGTCGGGGGGGGGGGAGGCCAGCTAGGAAACTCTACCTGGGGGAGCCCCCCCCCCGGCGCGGCCCCCCCCCCCCCCCCGCCTCATATTTTCATAGATACATGGCTTCTTACCCTGGGTTGGTGGCATATTTACTCTGGAGGACAAAGTAATCTATTCCCTTCCCTTTTATCTTGTGTTTTAGGAATACCAATTTAGTCATTGTGTAGCAGATGAATTAAGAAGAAAAAAAAAAAAGAAAGAAGAAAGGAAAAAAAATTATATGCTCTCAACAAAAAAAAAAACAAAGAGGAGGAAGAAAAGAAAAGAGAAGGGTAGAAGAGGGGGGGGGGGGGGGGGGGGGGGGGGAGCCAAGATGGCAGAGTAGAAGCACGACCCTCCCGCAGCTCCGGCTTCCACCCTCCCCAATCCATGTAAAAAGGGGACTCTAAACAAACTTTGGAGCTGCAGAACCCACAAAATGACACAGAGAAGCTAACCTCCCGCTGAGAACAGCCCGGCAGGCCGGCAGGAATCTGCAAGCGCAGCTCTCTGGGAGCCGAGCCCAGCCCCACACCGAGGCTTTAGCCCCAGGGCGGGCCTGACCAGCCACCAGCCAGAGGGACTCCAGATCAGCCGCAGCTGTGGCCATTTCCAGATTTATCAACACATAGATGCGAAGGACAAGGTGAGAGGCCAGTGCATTCTGGACTTTGGGACCCAGTAAGTGGGAGTGCGTGGCTTTTACCTCTGGGGCTAGAAACCACTGAGACACCGGCACAGCCTGCCAGCACCACGTGGCGGCTTCAGCTCCTGGCCTGCAGAGTGTAGGGGGACCAAGCACCAGTCTGAGGGGTCATCGCTCTTGCTTTAACCTGCTTGGATCTGGACTGCAGTCTAGGGTGGAGGTCCTGGGGTGTGTGTCCAGCTTGCCAGAGCATGTGGAGACCTCAGAGAGGGCACCCATCTAATACCTCCGGCAGCTGAGAAAACCCCAGCATTTGGAACGAAAACTCCCCTGTCTGGTGGCAGAGTCCTACTGTGGCAAAAAGCCCAAAAGTCAAGTCATTGAGTGGCAAAATGAGCAGGCAAAGGAAACAAAGCAGACAGAAGATTCCAACATTACACTCCTATTTGGGGGATAAGAAGGAGCAAGGCATGGAACAGGAGGAAATCAGTGAAGTCAAAACTCCTGCACCAAAAGCTTCAAAGGAAAATACAAGCTGGTTACAGGCCATAGAGGACCTTAAGAAGCAGATAAGAGAAGTGGAGGAAAAATTGGGGAGAGAAATGAGAACAATGCAAGAAAATTATGAAATGAGAGTCAACAGCCTGACTGAAGAAAATAATACCTTAAAAAACAGACTGACTCAAATGGCAAAGGAGGCTCAGAAAGGCAATGAGGAGAAGAATGCCTTAAAAAGTCAAATTTGCCAGATGGAAAAAGAATCTCAAAAGCTCACTGAGGAGAATCATTGCTTCAGAATTAGATTGGAGCAAATGGAAGCTAATGACTTTATGAGAAATCAAGATGCTGTTAAACAGATCCAAACAAATGAAAGAATAGAAGGCAATGTGAAATATCTCATGGGAAAAACCACTGACCTGGAAAATAGATCCAGGAGAGAGAATTTAAAAATTATTGGACTGCCTGAGAGCCATGACCAAAGTAAGAGCCTGGAAAGCATCCTCCAGGAAGTTCTCAAAGAAAACTGCCCTGATGTTTTAGAATGAGAGGGCAAAATAGAGGTTGAAAGAATCCACTGATCACCTCCTGAAAAAGATCCCAAAAAGAAAACTCCTAGGAATATTATAGCCAGGTTCCAGAATTCCCAGATTAAGGAGAGAATATTACAAGCAGCCAGGAAGAAACAATTTGAATATTGTGGAAACACAATCAGGATAACCCAGGATCTGGCAGCTTCTACACTGAGGGATCGAAGGGCCTGGAATGTGATATTCCGGAGGTCAAGGGAGCTGGGATTAAAACCAAGAGTCACCTACCCAGCAAAACTGAGTATCCTGTTTCAGGGGAAAATATGGTCATTCAGTGGAATACAGGACTTTCAAGCATTCTTGCTGAAAAAACCAGAGCTGAATAGAAAATTTGACATTCAGATACAAGAAGCAAGAGAAGCATGAGAAGGTAAACAGGGAAAAGAAATCATAAGGAACTTATCAAAGTTGAACTATTTTTTTTTAAGCAATTGGGGTCGAGTGGCTTGCTCGGGGTTGCACGGCCAGTTGTTGTTTCTGGGTGTGGTGCTGGGTGTCTGGGCCCGGATTTAATCCGGGTCGTCCCGGCACTGAGGCCGGTGCTCTTGCTTGCTGAGCCACTTGGCCAAAGTTGAACTATTAACATTCCTACATGGAAAAACAATAATTGTAACTTATGAAACTTTTCTCAGTAGTTGAAGGGATTAGAAATATATATATATATATATATATATATATATATATATATATATATATA
>NW_027187419.1:88948515-89066112 GCF_028583685.1 Petaurus breviceps papuanus | reverse complement strand
TATATATATATATATATATATATATATATATATATATATATATATATGTCTTTATATGAGGGTATGCAGGCATATGAATACATATGTGAATGTGTGTATATATGTTTACAGGTATACATAGATAGAGGGCACAGGACCAATTTAACAGGAAGGGATGATACTTAAAAGGTGAAATTAAGAGGTGAGAGGGATATAATGAGAGGAGATGGGGAGAGACAGAGTGGGGCAACTATCTCATACAGAAGAGGCAAGGGAAAATGGTTACAATGGAGGGGAAGAATAGGAAGGCAAAAGGGAATGGGTCAACCTTATTCCTATTGAATCTGGTTTGAGGAGGGAGGGAAAAACACACTAAATAGGGGATCTCACCCTCCAGGAGAATAGGGGGGGAGAGGATGTGAGGGGGGATGATGGAAGGGAGGGCAGGCTGGGGGGGAGGGAAGTTGGAAGCACCCACTTTTGAAAAGGGACAGGATCAAAGTAGAGAATAGAACAAGTGGGAGGTGGGATAGGAGGGAGGGAAATATAGTCAGTCTTTTACAATATATCTGCTATGTTATTGTTTTGCATTAGCCACACATGTACAACCTATACTGAACTGCTTATCTTCCCAGTAAGGGTGGGTGATAAGGGAGGAAGGGAATGAATCTGGAATTCAAAGTTTTAAAATCAAATGTTTAAATATATATACTATTATCAATATTGTTTTACATATAATTGGGAAATATAGAGATCCACCATGCCCTACTGGTAAAGTTGAAACGGGTATGGGAGAAAATATGGGAGAGAGCAGATCAGAGGTGGGGATATCCTGTGGGACTGCTGTTTTGGGGGGTTGGTGGGGGAAAAACAGGGAGAAAATTTGTAACTCAAAATCTGGTGGAAATGAACGATGTAAATCAGAAGTTAATAAAGCATTTAAAAAAAAAAGAAAGAAAATATGAGTCAGAAATAAGCCAGAAAATATGCATACCTCTCTTGGTGCAACGTTTTTGTAGTTTTATGGTCATATGTGTGGACCCATAAGTTATTCTACCTCTTTCTGCCAATGTGCTCACCTACCAACCCATGCCCACTTTAAAGTTGCCAAGTCTGGCTAGCTTTCATCATAGTTTAAATTATTAAGTTTTATTTCTCCTTTTAGACTGTCCAAATCACTTTGAAGGTGAAAGGAGGAAGAAAATCCAAGAGATCCTCTTGCCCAGTGTCTCAAATTGTCATATAAAAAAGAAAAATATAACTTCTATCAACCCTTTCCCCTCATCATCCTTGTACATTGTAATTGCAGTTATTTCTGGATGATAAAGTGTTAAACAAAAGCCATTAAGATGCAAAACAGGTTTACATATAAAGAACCTTCACTTTAATCAGCTTGAGAAAATCAACTCTAGACCCTGAGTCATATATTACTGTTTACTTCTGCCAGACAGTGCAGTGAACTAGTGGGGTTTTTGGTGCCAGTTGAAATTTCTCACTAGTCTTGCTGTGTGTGTATGTGTTTAAGATTTCAAGTTCATAGCATAAGAAAGTCTCTAACACATTTCTTTTTTGATACTTGAAAGAGTCTGAGATCTCATTTGGGAGTCTACTCACAACATCAGTGCAAATGGTGACCTTTTCACTTCTTATCCCATGTGATCCTGGCCCATATTTTCATATAATCTTCTCTAGAGCCTCCTCACAGTGTCCTGAACATATTTCTCTGACTCTTTTAATATTTCATGGATACCATGACTCAGATGGCCCACTCCTCACTCTTGGTATAAGACCAACTCAATTATTTCTCTGATCATCTAGAGATGGAGTTATACAGATACAATCAGATTAATGATTATATTGCTATAGGGAACTCCCAGTGATGAAACCTCCTCTGCCAAAGAATCTCAGCTACCTGTTCTGCATGGGCCAGCTAGGTAGTACAGTGGATAGAGTGCCAGACCTGAAATCAGCAAGACTCATCTTCCTGAGTTCAAATCTGACCTTACTAGCTATGGGACCCTGGGAAAGTCATTTAACCCTGTTTGCCTCAGTTTCCTCATCTGTAAAATGAGCTGGAGAAGGAAAAGACAAAGCACTCCAGTATCTTTCTCAAGAAACCCCAAATGCAGTCATGAAAGGGCATATACAACTGAAATGACTGAACAACAACAAAACTCTTCTTAGCTAAATGATTTACCACAGTTATGCAGCCAGCATGGATCATGGGCAGAACTTAAATACAGATATTTCTGACTCTAAGACTTCCTGACTTCTAGTCTCCTCTTGACACTCTGTCCACCCTGCCATTCTGCCTGTTTTTCTGAGAACAAATATAATAGCAACTATAATAGCATTTGTAAAGAATTTGACAAATATATTTGTATTTATAATTTGTTATATTTGTAATAATATTATACAAATATAATTTTATCCTTACAACAACCCTGTGAGGTGGTGTAAAGCCAAGCATGAGCAGTTTTCCAGAGGACTGTGGCTATGAACAGCTTTCAAGGTTGTGATTAAATAGTAAGGTGAACTCTCTATTTATTCAATAGCTATCCAAGACAAAACATTCACAGAAAACAAAGTACGGCCTTCAGAATGTTTTAACTTCACAACTTATTACTAAAATAGCCACATAGTTTTCACCAAAGTGGTCACATAGTTTTAAGCAAAAGATAACATTCATTTAGTAAATCCTTAATTCAATCATATCATCAGTCACTACTCAGTACCATCTTAAGGGGAAGTGGAAAGTACAAAGGCCATCCACCCCTAGGTCACAATTAAGTTACAATCTTATCAGTCAGCATTAAATACCCAAGGAGATGTTTTTTCATCTTGACTCAAGGCAGGCTCTCAGCTTCCATGTTTCCTCTTCCATGGCCCCAGCTCCTGCACGAATGTAACCAACTGCCACCTGAGTTCATTGATGACAGCTCCCAGCTCCTTTTCCAGCTCTCCATGCAGTTCCTGTTCCATATTGAAGCTCGTAGTGTCTAATCCACCTCAAGTCCTTCACAGTTTCTGTTCCTGGGAAGACAGGGCTTAAAAAAGCCACAATAACATTCATTCACATTGCCAGCATCCTCATCAATTTATTTTCTGCCTACGAAATTAACATAGACCCCAAACAGACAGACAAAGTACCTACACCAGAGTCATGCTTCCTCTGGCAGCTCTGGCTGGCCCTCAGAAGTCTTTGGCAGCTCCAGCTGGTCCTTGGAAGCTCTCAGCAGAAGTTTCAGCTTGCTCTCAGAAGAAGCTCCACCACCATACATTCCATTTTCAAAATCAAAATCACTTTCTCAAGCCTGGGCCTCTCCTCCTCAGTCTCCACACAGCTTGCTCCAAGAAGTTCTGACTCTCCAGCTTGTGATTTTCTTTACATAAGGTATTAACTCCTCCCCATTCCAGCCACTTCCTGTTATGTCAGCAACAGGGGTTCATACCTTCTGTTTCTTAACAGAGGCTTGATATAATTAACTAAGTGCTGAGTACCTGTTTACTTGCCAATACAAGGGGATCTTCAAATTCCATTACCATTACAGGTGGGTGCTATTATTATCCACATTTTAGAATGAGGAAATTGAAGCAGGGAGAGTTTAGGTGACTTGCCCAAGGTGTCCCAGTTAGTAAAATGTCTGAGGCTGGATTTGAATTCACATCTTGGTGACTCTTAAGTCCAGTATTTTCATGTCCTTAATGATGTCTGTCATGTTGTCTTTAACAATAAGACCATAGCATCATAAACATAAAACTCGAAAGGTCCTAAGAGTTGTTCTTATCTATTCCCTTCATTTAACAGCTAAGGAACTGAGTGGTAGGTTAAGCAAAGTGCCTGAGGTCATGCAGTAGCAAAAGCAGAATTTGCATCAAGGTTCTCTGACTCCAAATTCAGCATGATTTTCACTGAAATTTGTTGCTTCTTGTACTCAAGGCATTGATAATATCCCATAGCTACAGATTAAGCATTCTGATGCCAACTCATTGACCGTATGTATCTAACAAAGTCTTTATTAAATATGTCACTAGCAATGTAAAATTCAAGCAGGGGAGTAAGATGATGAAATGTATATTATACCACCTGAAGGAAGTGATAAGGTTCCACTTATTTCCATCTAATCATGAGGATGATGCTTTAAAAATTCTCTCTTATTACTATGTAAACTATTATATCCTGATATTGTCCATAATATAAGGCTGAATACACTATCCCATAGCCTACATGTTCCTTTCCATTGTCAATAAAGAACAGTTTGAGTTGATTAAAAATGTTTATGAAGTTTGAATTACAAATTTAGGCAAAAATATTTAGCCTAACAGAACATTTTTTTAAATTTTTTTATTTTAAATTTAAATTTTAAATTCATTTTAAATTCCAAATTCTCTCCCTCCTTCTAGCAAACCTCACCCACCCACCCATTCAGAAGGTAAGCAATATAATATCCATTATAGATGTGAAGTCATGCAAAACATATTTATATATTATTGCTAGAACATTTTAGAAGATTTGCTCTAGGCAAGGTTCTTGATATTTTTTTGTCTGTTGTGGATCCCCCCTTTTGGAAGTCTGTTGAAACCTATAGAGTTTCAGAACAAACTGCTTAAATGCATAAAACAAAATTTTAGAATTATAAAGGAAGCTAATTTTATTGAAATACCATTATTGGAAAAATATTAAAGTCTGCACACTCCAAATTAAGAACCCCATGCTATACAGGTTCAGGACAAACTAGTCTGAAACATTATGCCTATCAAGCTTCATAGGTCTTTTTCAACCTAGCATATCTAGACCCCACTTTCTTAAGTCTCCAATTCTTTGTTTCTTTTTTGCTTTTTGGGGGGTAATTAGGGTTAAGTGACTTGCCCAAGGTCACACGGCTAGTTTTTTCATGTGTGTATGTGTGTTTAGTGTCTGAGGCCAGATTTGAACTCAGGTCTTCCTGACTCCAAGGCCGGTTCTCTACTCACTGTGCCACCAACTACCCCTTAAGTCTCCAAATCTTTTGGACCTTTTTGGGTGGGGGACAGGAAATGCAAGAAAATAGAAAATTATCACACTAATCTAAATATGTTCAAACCAAGATTGAGTTTGGGGAAACATTAAGCAAACATTTTTTTGAGCAAAACCTCAATACCTAGAGCTATGTTAAAATTATTCAATAGAAAACTATCAATAATTTAATGGATACATTCCTAAATAGCTACAGATTAACAGTTCTGATGCCAGTAGGTAATTCCTTAGGTAACTCATTGACCAAAAGTGTCTAACAAAGTCTTCATTATACATGTGATGTAAAATTAAAGCAGGAGAATAAAATGATGAAATGAATATTATATCAGCTGAAGGAAGTGAAAGGGCCCCACTTATTTCTATCTAACATGAGTATGATGCCTTAAAAAATTCTCTCTTGTCATTATTTGAACTATTATGTCCTGACAGTGTCCTCAATACAAGGCTGAATACAATATTGCTTGTCATTCCTCATTAACCAAGATCTGATTATCCAAGATCATATTGGTCCAGTTTATTTTTATAATGAAGTTACTACCATGCAAGGAAAGTACAAGGACATTTTGGTGTCTACGGACACCAAAATTGAAACCTTAAATAGAGCAACCAATATTTAATATTTTAATAAGCCAAACCTCTGTTTTTAAAGAGAGAAAAACAGATTTGTTTTAAGATGCTCATTCAGAAAAAAAAATCAAATTGAATGAGCAACAATTTAAAAAAAAATTTTTTTTCCTAAAAGTCTTTGACAAACTCAGAAAAGAAACAGATTTTTAAATGTTAAGTAAAAAAACTGAGAGCAACAGTTTTTAAACCTCTGACACAATCACTAAGAAACAGATTCTGTTCACTTCAAAGAGAAGCTGCTGAAAGGGATCACTATTTTTCCAAATACTCCGACAGTCAGAAAGCAATGGATCTTTTTAAAAGGAAAATTCTCACAAATATTTAAATTTTTACATACAAAACACTGGCAATATTTAGCTTGGGAGTTAGTGATGACAGAAAGGAGTATCTATATCAGTATTTATTTCAGCCTTACATATTTCCTATGCATGCAGAAACATCTATCTCTGAAGGAAAGCCAGGCGCAGAAAAAAACCACAGGTTGGGTAGGGAAACAAAGAATTGATCTATAAATTTCTCATTGGATTAATAAATGTACTGGTGGTCTTTTGTAAATGAACCACTGCTTTGAAATTTTTCAACATATTAATGAAAAGGCCTGCTGCAATGGCATAACATTCTCCTAAGTCACTATGGTCCTTAGCAAAAGATTCAGGTAGATCAAGGATTCATTCACATGGTCTTATGTTCTCTCCCCTTTTCAAATCTGTCTTCTCTTGATGTAGCTCACAAATCCTCTCTCCTCTCTCTCACCATTTTTTTTTTTCCCTTTCAGCTAGCTGTTAACTAATCCCAACAAAAGTATTAGCCCATCAGGGTTTATAGTGGAAACCCTACTAAGGGCATTTGCATTTTAATAGATGACTCAAAGACCAAAGATAATTAATACACGTTATCATTTTAAAATTGCATTTTTAAAAATTTCTAGCTTCAGAGGCAAAAAAGGCAGTACAGTAGATGTTTATAATAAATAAATAGGTTTTAATTTTTGTTTAAATCATGTGAAAATGGGAATGAGATTCATCAGGAACATTGGAGTAAAAACTAACCTTTTTACATATTAGGAGTAACTATTTACTATCCATTAGGCCTTTCTAGGTTTTAAGCTCATAGAGATGTTAGTCATCTAGTCTACTGGTTCCCAAGCTGAAGAGTAATGGTCATATTATACACAGCCACATTTTGTTTGCTTGGGTTTTTTTTTTTAATTTTTGTCTTTATTTAGTTCAAACAAAATAAGTAGAGACTTAGAACATCTTTTATAGATTAAATAAATAATATCTCACCACATGTATGCTCTACTGGTTTCCAAATGTGTATAGGTACTATTTTAGCTAATAAATTCCTTTTGAAATGTAATTAAATTCATAGCAGCTTTTTCTTATATTTTCTTGATCCATAAATAGTAAGACTATATCTAGTATCTAGTGTGGGTATCTGAATTTTTTTATTTTTATATTAAGTTGCAGAGAAAGCACCAACTTTCCAGTTGATAATGAGATCTAGTCATAGGATCATAGATCTAGAGGTACAGGAGATCTCAGAAGCCATCTAGCCTAAACTTGTCATTTAACATTTGAGGAAACTGAGATCCAAGGTATTTAAGTATATCTAATGCCTTAGATCCCATGGGTAGTAAATGCAAACCCAGGTCCTCTGACTGCAGGGTCAATATTCTTTTCACTAAATCCTGTCTGCCTCCCAAAAAAGGGTAGTGACTTTTTCAGGGTCTCAAGGTTGGTTGGTAGCTGAGCTAGGACAAGAACCCAGTACTTATGATTCCCAATTTAGTGTTCTTACTACCAGAGAATATGCCCCCCAAAACTAACACTAGGCCTCTAGTAGCAACACCTTTCCAGCAGGCATTGCACCTGACAAATTGAGAGCAATTTAACTCTTATAGAGGGATTAATCTAATATAAATAAAATAATTCATCAATGTTTAAGTTTTTAAAATATTCTATGAGCATGTGCTTTGCTTTTCTTGTGTCATTTTTTTTTACCATAATTAATACATTTGGGAGCATGGTAGAGGGAGATCATTCAAAGAGCCTCAAATTGCAAATCTGGGTCACAAAAGGAATATGTTCTTTCATAGTAACTATTTTGAACTTTCATGAGTTCACAATGGAATTGAATATAGTCCAGCATGAAATATAATGTTAAGGTGTTAGAAATAGCACACATATATCTAGCTCAAATCTTCATGTACTTTTTTCCTATACACTTGGTTGAAATATTATTTGGTCTTAGAAAGCTTTGATCGAAAAATCTTTTTAAAAGAATGGTAACATAATAAATATATGAAATATAAAGCCAATTATAGCAAATGCAGACTATTAATGGCTCTTACTAAGAGGTCTTTTCACCTAGGAATGATGAAGTTACCCAATTTAAGTTGAAAAGAAACAGAGTGCACCTCTCCTGTGAAGCAAAAATCTATATTGACTAACCTAGAGAAGAGAGTCAGAGACAGAAAGAAAATTTTAAAGAGCCATTTAGTGATTTTAAGCTACTGTGGGTTTGGGTGTAATCTAGAGAACATATCATTTTCTGGCAATTGACTTAATTTACCAGTACAAATTGGCTACCTCAAATGATATCTGCTATCTTTTGCTCATGTGTACTTTTATTTTAAAATGTTACATTGATACAAAGATGCCAATTTTGTGTGTGGTAGTGTGATCTAGTCATAGGAACATAAGTCTAAAGAGAGAAGGGACCTCAGAAACCATTGAGTACAAACTTTTCATTTAACAGTTGAAGAAACTGAGGTCCAAGGCATTTCAATGACCTGCCCTAAATAATACATGTCAAACTCATGCCATCTGAGTCAGGGGTCAGGGTCAGGATCTTCTGAAAGACAACATTTCTTAAAGACATGAGGAATGCATGTGCAATTGATTGAAGGAAGAAAATTAGACACAAGAATCAGGAATGTCAAAGTTGGAAGGGAAATCCAAGACTATCTGGCTCAATGTACAAATGACTGAGAATGTCTTCTCCAACCTGGCCAAACAAGTAGTAGTTTATCTACTGTTTAAAGGCTTCCAGGAAAGGGCACCCCCACTTCCTTCCAACACAGCTTGTTCTACTTTTAGCTGTCAATTGTTGAAGAGATTTTTCCTACATCAAGATGTGAGTTGACCAGGTCAGAATGCTCCAGAATTAATATAGTGCTCATTCTGGATACTCTCTTCTTGTAATTAAAGAAACATGAATTTTTTTGGTTTCTTGAATTTGTTGGGTTTTTTTTGACTGCCATATCACACATTGTTGATTCATTGACAGCTTGTAATCTGAAGCTGCCAGATAGTTTTTGGGGGAACTATTGTTAAGAATATGTGCTCTTGATTATAAGACCATATATAAACCATGAAATGTGCTAGATTTGAGTCCTTTTTTTTGGATGTGGAAAAAAACAAAAAAAAATACCTACCTAACTACCTAAAGATAAGCAGGTTCTATTAATATTTAAAAGCCTAGTTTTTTCCATTCAAAATTTTAAATCAACCCTGTGGAAACCATGAGTTCTTATATTTTGGAGCAGATAGATTGAGATGCAAAGTACTTGATTTTTTCAAGGTCACATAGCAAGTCAGAAGTAGAGTTCAAAACAACTGAAGGGAATTTAAACATCTGAGGTAGGCTAACATCAATTACCCACTAACTTTTCATTACTGTAGTTGCATTAATACATTAAAGATTAATTATTTCATCCAATGATGTGGATATTTCTTCCAGTTGACCATGTTGTAACCTTTCTAGCACTTAGAAAATAATCTTCAAGATTTGCTGTAGTCCAAAAATTAACCTCTCCTTAAGGTCAAATTAACCATGGACCTCTCTAAATTTAGCGAAGTAGTCCTCAGATGACAAAATCGGTTCATCCCTGAATCAATACTGGATAATTTCTTAGCTTGGTAGAAGCTACCAAAGCTTATGATCAACCAGCATGATCTGGAAGAAGCCAAAGTCACCTCTATGCCATAATGAGGCATTATAAATAATCTATCAAATCCTATACTTTCTAGGACTTCAGTGGAGGAACACTGGATATTTAATACTTTTATATCAAGTGATGTATTACCTGATCTAGTATCTATGCTTGCCTGAACATGGATTGCACTTTTAAATGGAAAAATTAGGCAAAATTTTTCAGTTAAAGGTAGCAAAGAAATGTATATACATATAAGACCAAAGGGGAGGGGGGAGTTGTATGATTTCCTGAAGGCAGACATGATTTTATTTATTGACAGTACTTTCAAAAATTCAAAATAGAATAATGTATAAAAATGAAGAACAGGTAGGTTTAAAACAACCCTTCTCTTTCTTTCCTTGACTGAGAGCCAAATAAATGCTTTTCAAATTTTCAGGTTCCTTCAGTTCTCATAGTCAAGGATTTTTGGTGGCTATAAGTAACCAAATATAGCTTCTTGTTTATTATTTAGTCTGTCTCACCTTCATTCTGTGGAATATGTATCTCTGAGAATAGGAAGAAGGGAATCATGGAATCAGATACCACTAGACAAAGGAGCTAAAATAGAAGAAATCTAGTCTAACCCATTTTCGACATGAGGAAAATGAAGCCCAGAGAGTCGCCATTACAAACATCAAGTTGCACATCTAGTTAGCAGTGAAGCAGGTCCTTCATTATTTCTATAATAAATACTACATGAGCCAAGTCTATTCCTTTCCAGTCCCCATGATGTGCTGAATAGTCCTTATTTGGCTGTAAGACAGAACCATAAATTTTTTTCATTTTTTAATTAAATTTTATTTTATTTTCCAATCTGCAGTCTCCCACTTCCCTTACTAACTGTGTGATCCTGGACAAGTTATTTAACCTCTATTTGCTTCAGTGTCCTCAACATTAAAATGAGGAGAGCATCTACCTCATAGGGTTGTTGTGAGATCAAATGAGGTAATATTTTTTAAAGCAATTGACACAGTATCTGGCATATAGTTAATGCTATATGAAAGCTTATCCACCACTTCTATCTCCAACTGAGAATGCAAGAAAAATAAAACCCTTCTTACAAACATATATAGTAAAGCAAAAAAAAGTGTCAATATGTACTCTGAATCTATCATCTCTCTATCAGGAGAGGGGTAGCATGTTTCATCTTTAGTGTTCTAAAATTATGGTTGTCCATTGCATTGACGAGAGTTCCTAAATCTTTAGTGTTGCTTGTCTTTACAATTTTCAGTTATTATAAATTGTTCTTCTCATTCGCTGTGCATCAGTTCACACAAGTCTTATGTTTCTTTGATATTATTCCCTTAATTATTTTTATAACACCATAGAATTCCATCACATAGTATATCATAACTTGTTCAATCATTCTCTAATGGATAGCCTCCTACTTAATTTCCAGTTTGACACTACAAAAAGTTGCTATAAATATTTCTGAATGTATAAGTAATTTCCCTCTGTCTTTGATCTCTTTAGGATGTGTATCTATTAGTGGTATTTCAGGAACAAATAGTTTTCAGTGTTAAGTAGCTTTTTTGGTTCCAAATTATTTTCCAGAATGATTGGGCCAGTTCACAACCCCATCAACAAAGCAGTAATATATCTGTTTTAGCACAGTTTTTCTAGCATTTGTCATTTTCTTTTTTTGTCAACTTGATAGTTATGGAGCGCTACCCTCAAGTTGTTTTAATTCTCATCTCTCTAATTATTAGTGATTTAGGACATTTTTATATGGATACTTATAGTTCGAACTTCTTTTTCTGAAAACCACTTATTCACGTTCTTTGGCTATTTGAGGAATGATGCTTATTTTTATAAATTTGAATCAGTTCCCTATGTATTTTAGAAATGAGACCTTTATTAGAGAAATTTGCTACAAAGATTTTTCCCATTTATCTGCTTCTCTTAATTTTAGCTGCATTTGTTTTGTTTGTACAAAACCTTTTTATTTTATTTAATCAAAACTGTCCATTTTATCTTCTGTTATCTTCTTCATCTCTTGTTTGTTAATAAAACTCTCTTTATCCATAAATCTGACAGGCATTTTTTTTCTTGCTTCTCTAATATGTCTATTAATCCATCCTTTATGTCTGTCACAAACCAATTTGGAACCTGTCTTGGTGTATGGTATGAGATGTTGGTCTATGCCTAGTTTCTGCCAGTTTGTTTTCTGGTCTACCCAACAGATTTTTGTCAAATAGTAGGTTCTTCCCTCAGAAGCTGAGATCTTAAGTTTATCAAACACTATGCTACCATGTACATTTTCTTCTATATATTAATGTGCCTAATCTATTCCATTGATAGATCTCTATTTATTAACCAGCATTAAATTGCATAACCTCCATTGTAATAACTAGCACTTATATAGCAATTTAAGATTTACAAAGTACCTTATCTAATTTTTTTCTTACTATAATCTTATGTAGCATGTGTTATTATTATTCCTTTATACTAATGAGGTAAGAAAGGAATGCAGAAGTTAGGTGCCTTGCTCAGGGTCACACAGCTAGCAAGTAACTCAAATAATATTGGAACATAGGTCTTTCTGACTCAGGTATAGTAATCTATCCACTAAGCTATCTAACTAGTGCCTCAATTAGTCAAGAAACTGAGAATCAGAAAAGCACCTGACAGTGTTCTTAGGAATTGTTCCTATATATATTTTGACAAACACTAAGAATGTACCAAAAATGACTTAATGAGTCAAAGCCTGAAAGTGGAATGATATTCAGTCATAAGTCTCCTGTGGCCTAAAAGGAGGAAAAGGTATTTCATCATTAATATACATGACTTTCTCATTTAAAGTCTATATATACATGGATTTTCTACCTAAATTACAAACAGTCTTTAAACTTTATGTAGAGGAACTGGGCTCATATTTACCTAGGTTGCTAGAGAATCATTGATTCCTCTCCCTAGTTCTATCATATAATAAAGCTACTCAAAGAAGAAAGGAGAGATATAACTGTAGTTAATTATCATGTGTCAGATATTCTTTTTAAATGAGAATATATTACTATCATTAAAATGTGGGGATAGTTGCTAATATCTAGACTTTATACTTATATTGTACTTTTATCTAAGGGACATTGGAAATAGTATTTCCTTCATTCCCAGATACTTTTTATTAATTTATAAAGTCATTCACCATTCAAAATTAGCAATAGTAAAAAAAATCCAAAGTTTTTTCTATCCCAAATATCTTAATTGACTCCTTATTAGATGCCATCTCCTGAGATATCAACTAATCTTTCTCTTCTCCATTTTTAACCGTAGTACTGCTTTCTTATTCTTCTTCAGTCAGATTTCACTTTTTCCCCAGAGATTTGGATATTGTCCTTATTCTTTCCTCATACTAAATAAGAAATGTCATCTGCTGGAGGCTTTTGTGGCATATTTTCCTACCCACACATTGGATAAGTTCCAATTTTTATGCTAACTTTCTAACCAAGCTATCTATTGCCAACACATCAAGGGCTATGCAGATCGAGCTGCTACCCTCCAATTTTATTTCTTCTTGTTCTTAACCATTCCAGTTTGAACTACAACTTTTGTCATTATACAGACTATCCCAAAAGTCTTAATGCAATCTTAAGCTTAAGATTATAAAGTTGAAAACTTTCATTTAAGTTTTTATATCTTAAAATTGCACTGATATTTTTGAAAAAGCTTGCCAAGTAAATGGCATTCTATCAAGAGATTACTACTCTTAAAAAGGAAATATTACAAGCATCTGTTAAACACTTGCTAATTATAAGGCACTGTGCTAATTACTGGGAATTCAACAGAAACAATTCTGTCCCTCCAGGAACTAGAAGTTCTCGTTCTAATGGAGAATATAATTTACACATATAAAGTAGATACAAGGTAATCTACCAGGTAACCTCAGAGGGGAAGAAGGCACTACCCACTGGGTAGACCCAGAAAGGCTTCCTGTGATCTTGAAAGAAGCCAGGGATTCTAAGAGAGGGAGATAAGGAGGGAGAGCATGGGCAACAGACAGCTCAAAGACAAGACCATGAGAGATGAATTGCTATGTGTGAGGGACAGCAAGCAGATTGGCAAAGGGGAATTATAGAGTGCATAAAGTAGGAATAACAGGGAAGAACCGGGATGATCAGAAGGACCTGGGTTGCAAAGAATTTGAAATGCCAATAGAGGAGTTTCTGTTTGATTCTATAGATAATCAAGAGTCACTTGAATTTGAAATGCTGGGTTGATATGGTCAAACAAGCATTTTCAGAAAATCTGCCTTTTCTAGTTTGCTGATATTTATGATTTTAGAGTTTGTAGAATCTTTCTATGTTGTTTGTCATACCAAGGAATGGTGTTAACTGATACAGAATTAGAACTGTCTGGGGGACCAAAGGAAGATATAAATTCATTATGTCTTCTCATGTCTTCAAGGAACCTTACAGAGGTCTCACAAATTTCTATCATTCGATGGTGATTTAAAAATAACTGGCTTGTCCCCCTACCCCTTTTTCTAGACTACAGAGTTGGATAAGCTCTATCCTTTCCATCTTTTGTAACATCTCTCAGGAGATAATATAGTCTAGGACAGAAGGAAACATACTTTACTAAGAACCTACCATGTGCCAGGTACTTTGCTAAGAATTTTACAAATAATATCTAAATTTGATACTAACAGCAACCTTGGGAGATAGGTTCTATTATTAGTCTCATTGTACAGTTGAGAAAACTGAAATAAACCAAGGTAAAATGACTTGCTCAGGGTCACACAACTAAGTGTCTGAGACAGTATTTGAATTCAGGTCTTCCTGAGTCCAGACACAGTACTAAGAGAAAAAAAACCTATTATAGGAGAAAATCTTTTGTCTGTATTGGAAAGAGTAGTAGACCGAATCGAGATTCTCTTGAGTTCAAATACTGGCTCACCCATCAACTGTGTGACTGTAAGCAAGTCACCAAGTGAAGATTTCATTTTCTCATCCAAAGAATATCTTCACTTCCTGTATCATAGAGTTATTTTCAGGAGAAGTTCAGAAAGAGGGAAGAACACTGTCTCCAGGTCACATATATTGTAAATAGAGATAAGAATAACATAAGGCAAAGGAAATGCCATTCACTAAAGCTTTGGACAATAAGGGGGGCTACCTACTCAATAATTTATGTTTCATCTCTTCATTTCTTTCCATACCATCTCGCTAACATGTTACCTTTATGTAATAGTTTATGTTTTACAAAGCACATTCATAGATGGTCCCTTTCTAGTTATTAGAAAGTAAATACCAAGTAAATACCTAGAAAGTAAGTACTGTGCCAAGTAAGCAGACACAGTATCATTATGACATTTTTTATTAATAAATGAAGGAAAAGTTGCAAGAAGTTAAGGTGATAACACAGAATACCTTCTTTCTCTAAAAATATTTTTGCTCAAATAAATCTGAATATTTGGATATACTTATCTTCTATAGTCATGATCCAAGTCATTTGCCCTTTCTACTATTGAACAGAGTAATTTAAAGGATGACAATGCCACATTTCTTCCAGTTTCTGATGTGATTTCATTTTGATGGGCTATTTAACTTGGACTTTTTCCCCTCCTTTTCCAGACTTTTGTTCTAACAGAATACTTGCAATACTGAATGCTTTTCAGAGTTAGCTTTTATTGTAGTACATTTGTTTCTAAAGTTGTTTCGATGTATTCCCATGTGGAATGGAGCCCTTCTTTAAGACTTCAACACTGGTATTTGTTTTCTTTTTAGATGACTAAAAATAATACACGTGCGTATCAACTCTTCTCCACCCTCAGCTGCTCACCTCAAATACTGTTTTTTGTTCTTAGCAGAGTTATGCCGATGTTGCCTGTAAGATATCAACAGGAAAAAAAATTGAATTACCTGGAGACTCTCTCTGTGCCTCCTGAATTTGTCAGTAGCAAATTAAAGTGATAAACAATCCATTACTACTGTCACAGCAGCTTTTCAAAAAAATTAAGATGTTATATTACTAAAGCATTCAAACTCCTGGCCTGACATTTCAGATGTTTTAAGTTTGGGGTTGGGGAATGGTCAAAGACCTCTGAGAAGGGGGAAAGAAAAAATGGTTTACCTCCTGCTTTTGTTTAAGAAAGGTTTAAAATTGTGTTTTTGTAGTCTATAGCATGGCCTAGATTCCCCCTACATGTTTTTCCCTCCTTCTCTCAGGAAACCATACCTTATGACAAAGAATTTGTTTTAAGAGGAAGGGGAAAGAATTGGCAAAACCAATCAACATATAAATAACAACAATGGTAGCAACAACAATAATAATAGCTAACATTTATATAATGCTTTAGGATTTGCAAAGAGCATTTCTTATGTGAACCCATTTGATTCTCACTACAACCTTAAGAGGAAGTTGCTTTTATTCTCACCATTTTGGGAAACTGAGGCAATGAGTGGCTAAGTGACTTGCCCAGAGTTATACAGCTAGGCAGTATCTGGAGTCAAATTCAAATCCTAGTGTTCCTGAATCCTATACACATCTTGTATTCTATTCCATGATAAAAATCTGATATTCCACACCTTGGGCTGCCTACCTCTACAAAAGAATAGGAGGGATGTGGGTTCTTTATCCTTTCACAACATTTCAGTTTCTATTGATTATGATTGTGCTCTGTCCATTTACTCTATCTCAGGTCTTGTGTATGTTCCCCTCCTGACTCTGCTTATTATACATTTCCTGTTTGTCTTTTCTTAAAGACAGAATAATGTTTCTTACATTCACATAACAACTTGTTTAGCAGTTCTTCACGGTCCAGTAATTCTTTATTGTAACAAAAACTTAAGTGAAGAATTTAGCATTTCATTGCTCTGTTAATTTGAGTTTTACAGGTTTATGCTGTACCTCTAAAAACTAGAATGGGTTATCATAATTTTGGAACCAAATAGAGGTGAAACTGCCTTAGTTACAATGACTAAATAAATCTTAAGTATCAGGAGACATTGGAAGACAGGAAGAAACCTTGCTCTTCTTACAAGCAGAACTTAAGGGAAAAGAATTCATGGAAATTTTCTTTTTCAAGAGTTTTCTTTTTCATCTTACTAGAAGACCTGAATTGTTTTTCAGTATAAAAAATAACTGATATTGTGCATTATTTTGCTTAACAAATGATCAAAAATATTGGGATTGTGAGGCAGTATGTATATCATAGCAGGTAGAAAGTCAGACAAAGTCAGGAATACTTGGCTTCAAGTCCTACCTTGAACCTGGTAAACCCCAGACAAGTTACTCATGGCATCCCAGGCCACTCTCTAAAACTATAAATTTCAAAGCAGAAGTCAATCTGAATCGTAAGTCTTAGAGGGCATTTCTTCACTATACCAATGAAATCAGAGATCCAGTTTAAAAAAGATATTGTCAGGTTTATGGTGTAACTTTTTTTTTAATTAGAGATCTAATTAGAGTTGATTCACTACAGTGAATAAAGTGAAACCAAAAGGACAATATATACAGTGACTACAAAGATGTATATAAAGTCAACATGGAGAAGTAAAAAAATTCTGGTTGATTACAATGGTCAATGTTAGTATAGTAATGTCAAAATGAAATGACACATCCCCTTTTTTATATGTTAATAAACTTATATTTTTAGGAATGAGAATTAAATGCACTTCTAAAAGGTGTTCCAATAAAAGTTTCTTCTGCATTTTTAAGTTCTAGTAATTTTTATATTTTATTTGGAATTTTAACACCATAAAAAGCATTTACATAGGTTCAGTACAAAAAAAGAAGGTTCTATATGAAACCATGAATTTCCATTTCACACAGTTTTGCTTTTTTAAAAGCTTATTATAAATTTTATAGTTTATTTTCAAAACTGACCTTATAAATGTTTCCTTCTGAACTTCCATTTTCTTCTTTACACTCTTTAAAATGTCACTGTAACTCTCTTTTGGGGGGGTGGCATTACTGTTGCTAGCCTCTCTTCTCCCTAACCCCAATTAATAGTAAGAAAGCAAACCCTTGTAACAAATAAGCAGTCACACAAAATAAATCCTTACAATTGCCAAGGCCAAAAACGTATGATTCTGCACTTTGTGTCAATCACCTCTCTGTCAAAAGATAGACAATAGGCTACATGGCTCCTCTGAAGATTTGCTTGTTGAGTGCTGTGATCAGAGCCTTAAATCTGGGGGAGTATGTTTTGTGGTTTTTGGTTTGGGTTTTTTTGTTCTGTTTTTACAATATTTTTCCTCATACAAATTGTTCTGGCTCTGCTCACTTTATTTTGCATCAATTCATGCTACTCAAGATTCTCTAAAATTGTCTCTTCCATTATATTCATGTATAATTTGTTCAGCCATCCTCCAATAGTCTGAGATAATTTAAGTCACCTCAGTTTCTAGTTCTTTTCTATTTGTGTGTCTCCCTTTTAGTCCACCCTTCAGGATTAATAAGCTTATTTTGTTTATGACTATGTCTCCCAAAATGATGCTCCCTCTTAACCTTCTTCCTTGCTTACCCTGCTAAGTTTGATATGATTTTTCACCAAATTGTTAGTGTATTCATAGTCTTCTTTTTTTACCCTTTCATGTAAGTGAGGTCTATTCCCACTTCCACCACTCATTCCACCTATTCATTATTAGTCTTCTTATAGAACTTAGTTATGAGAAGTAATAAACTCCACCCCTTCTTCTTCTTTTGTACACTAATGCCATCTTAATTTTACCCTCCATTTTTTTCCCAGTTAAAACCATCAGAACAGAATAAATCCCCTCTTCCATCATATTTTTTTATTTAACTCCCTTAATACCATTTAAAGATGTCAAGCTTCTGAAATGACACTTTATTCTTCCCCTCTTAGATGTTAGCATTATATCATCATTCAGCTGCCTCCAATTACTTAAATAAATTTACCTTTCTAGGTTTTTCTACACTCTTTTTATATTTCAAAGTGCCTACTCAGCTGTCGTCCTATCACTAAAACTGCTTAAAAGTTCTCTATTCCCTTAAAATCCATTTTTTCCCTACAGAATTTTATTCAGTTTTGCAGAGTAAATTATTGTTGTTTATAAGTCTATATCCTTTGTCTTTTGAATTATTATTATTATTATTAAAACCTCCTGTTTTTTTAGTAGGAACTGTGTGATCTTATCATTTCTTTGTGCCTTAACCTTTTTCACAGTGATTGACATATTTTTTTTCATTTGACCAGGAGCTCTTTATTTTGGCTATGACATTTCTGGCACTTTTTCTTTTTGTATTATCCTTCAGGGGGTTCTTCATATTTTTACTTTGCCCTTTGGTTCTAATAGATCTGGGCAGTTTTTATTTATGATTTCTTAAAATATAGTGTCTAGGCTCTTTTTAACCATGGTTTTCAGGGAGCCTGATGATTCTTAAATTATCTCTCCCTGACCTTTATTCCAGGTCATATTTTTTAATATGAAATAGCTTATTTTTTTTCTTTTTTTCCATTATTTTTATCTTTGTTCTAATATTTCTTGCTATCTCATGGAGTCATTGATTTGTTTTGTCTATTCTAGTTTTCTTGGGATGACATTTCATGGGAAAGATGTGCCACCTTTCTTCTAAACCAATAATTTTTCTAGCAAATATTTCATCAAGAGCTTTTATTTCATTTGTTTTATCTCTTACTTCATTTTTTCTTGGTATTCATGATGTTCTTATGAAACATCTTTTTTTTTCCCTTTAGACTTTGTTTGCAGTTGTTGTGAAGGAAATTTATAATAATTGTTAATATCAGATATATTTTCTATCCTTTCTCTGGCTTTAGTTCTATAATTGAGTCTTTGTATCAGAGTTTTTGCCCCCTGCTATGCTTTTGGGTGGGGTGATCAGTCTTCTTGGGTCTCACCCTGGGTCTCCAGGGTTCTTATACTGACCTCCACCTTCTAGGTTTGATTCCCCAGATATTTAAGGTTCAGAATGCTAGATTTTCAGGGTTTTCACTTGTGTCTAAAGACAACATATTTGGAAACTTTAGAGCCTCTGGGGCAGAGCTGACTAGATAGGAGTAGTGCAAAATCAGAATGGTCTGGTCTGTACAAAGCTGTTTGCCTACTCTCTGGGGTTTACAATTCTTTTCACTCTGTGGCTTTCTCAAGGAAACCTATGTACTTGCTATATCCAAAGACAATATTCTGGGCTCCATGTTTCAGAGGCTCTCTCTGGTCTCATTGCAGAGTTACTCTGTGTTAGCAATGTAACACTGGCTTTTCTTGTGAGACAGGAGATAATTTTTGGGGCACATCTGGGGTGGAAGATACTACTTAGCAGGGTTTCTCATTGGATTTCTTCATAATTATTCATTCTGATTTAAATTTCAGAGTTTTACCTGAGTAGATATGTGGGAACTAGGCAGCCTGCTTTCTGTTAGGGTAGCCATCTTGACCAAAAGTCAGTTCAGTATGTTATTACAAAATAAAAGGACTTATTTTGCAAAAACTAGTCAAATTAAATCATAAAATTCCTCTCATTTTTAACAAGTAGGACTTTTGCCTTTGAGTTTCCAAAGCTGAGAGAGTGGAAAAGAAGTATACAGCTCAAGAGACTGTTTCTTTTATTTTCTTTTTTTAGCCTTAGTATAATAGAGTTTTAAGATGCATTCTCTGCTAACTGTGGGGAGAATAACCTCCATGCTGTTAATATCATGTATAAAAATGGTATAAGCAATCATATCACTCCCAAATATGCTAGAATAGACTGACTATGGAGTTAAATAAAACTATAAACTATATTTTGAGAAATGTCTTATTCCCTCTTGTGAGAGATTTCCTTCTTTTTAAAGAATTTACTGTTGCAAATAAGTATGATCTTGTTTAAGATTCCATAGAAACATAAATTGAGCTTCCTGTGAAAGAGCTGGTTGGTTATCATACCTGTATTGACAAGGGCTTGTGGGAAGAGATGCCTATGAGATATGTACATCCTGTTTGGCATGCTATGGAGCTAGTAAAATATTTAAAATATGATATTGTAAAAATTTAATAATAATCATAGCAAGCATATTGAATGAAATTATATGTGACATATTTTGTAGTTGGATTTGACTAAGAATTGAGTTACTTTTTCTTTCCATTACTTCAGCACAGTAGTAGTAGCAGGAGAAGCAGAAACAATGGACCATCCTTGATATAAGAAAATAAAGTAATGTTTTTCTCATTTGTGGTATTGAAATCACATATTCTTACCTTCTCACCAATTTTGTAAGCTAGATTGTGTTTAGATCATTCTGTATCAATGGAACAATGAAGTTATCATTCATTTATTAAATACGCATTCAGTATAGAAAAGGGATTAACCTAGAGCTATATGTATGTGTGTACATACATACACACATTCAAATGTATATACATATATATATACATACAGACACACATATTTACATAAATAAACATATTATACATTATTATGTTTCAATATAATTGGCTTTCTTCCTAATCCTATATATTTTAGTTCATTCACTCAAAAACATTCTTCTTAGAAGGTCTCTCTCTCTCATACACACACACACACACACATACACATACACACAGAACACATACCACATATATACACAAAGGTTAAGAGCCTTTGGTATAAAATAAACCCACAGTTATCTTCACTTACAAATAGGGGAAGTTTGGTAGATATAACAAAGGCTTACACAAAATCCTCCTGACTTGATTGTATGGTGACTGGGTCCTAAGGAACTCAAATACTTGAAATAGTGTGCAACTTCATACTCCTTCACTCCAGAAACAAGAAAAGGGTCCCTAGGGTATTCATTCACTGAGAGTGGTAAAACTGTACCCTGATTAATCAGTAGTTAACTATGCTTTTTTTCCAAATTCTCAAGCTTTGGGACATTTATCCATGTTTGTGAACTTGTGATGACTTAGATGTTCTGTAATTAATTGACTGCAGAACTCCAGTTGTGGATTATTTTAATGTCCTTATGGCTACATGTGGTATGGTGAAAAGAGTACTAGACCAGGATTCGGAATGACTGGGTTCAAATAGCATCTCTGCCTCTTGCTACTTGTATGAACTTTATTTAAAGGCTAAGTCATTTAACTTCTCTGTAGCCCAGGTTTCTCATCTATAAAATGAGGGGATAAGACTAGATAACCTCTAAGGTGCTTTCTAGCCTTCAACCTATGATATATGAATAACAGGATAATTTTGAATTTGTATAAGATGCATTTTAAATTCATTCCTCATCTCTAATTGTAAGTTATACAAGAAATGAATGATTAGAAGTAGTAACAGTAGTTATAATAATAACTTACATTTATATAGCCCTTTAGAGTTCATAAGGTATTTCCTAAAAACAAGGAGTGAGTGGCAAGTGGTATTATCTCCCTCTTTCAATGAGGAAACTCAAGTTAAGGGACTTGTTCAAGGTCACATGTATAGTAAATGGTAAAAGAGCTCAAATTCCGAGTCTATTTCTGTTGCCATGATACCAAAATGAAGACCAGTGAAACCTTTTAAATTTGATCTCAACTGATATGAATGGGGGTAATTCAGAAAAGGGACAGCTGAGAGGGCTTCTGTGATGTCGAGGTGAGGAAGGGAGAGCACTAGAGCCATGGGGGCAGCCACGGCAAAGGCTGATCAAGGAGTGGGCCTATGTGCAAAGGCAAGAAAGCAAAGGCCAGTTTCTCTGTTTCTTAGAAGGAGGAAAGGGAGTAATAAACATGAGGACAGAAAAATAGATTGTGAAGGTCTTCAAAAGCCAAAGAGGAGTTTATCTTTTTATCCTAGAAGCCAAAAGGAGCCAGTGGAGTTTGAGTATGGGAGTAACAGATGTGCACTTCAGAAAAATCAGTTCAGTGGCTGTGCTGAAGGTAAATTAAAAAGAGAGAGAGATTTGAGGAAGGAAGGCCTCAGAGGTAATTGTAATAGTCTAATCAGGAGGTGAACTAAATCCCAAACTGATGAGATCACAGGTCCATTTGAGCATGAAAACTATGTATATGTATATATATATATATATATATATATACTCCCTATATATCATGTTTTCCTAAATGACTTCCCTTTATATTGTATACCAATTTTATAGTCAATGTGCTATTTTTATATTATATATAGACCTATATAGTGATTCATATAAACACACATACATATGTGTGTACATACATGTATGTATAGGTGCATGTGCATACACACATTTGAATATTTCACTAATTCACTATGGATCCCCATCTGCCCCACCCCATCCTATTAGTCTGGATACATGAATTGTACAATGCATATAAGTCCACATAGGATAATCATTACTAAAATGTTTGTAAAGAAAGATGAAAACACACCACATTGTCTAAAAAATAAAAATATTAAGAAAAGTTGTTTAGGAAAACATTTTCAGTGTATATGTTAATGTTCAGGCCTGCCTGAAGCCTTATATAGCAGGAGGCATTGCAGCTAACCTCAATATTATCAAGATTTTCCCTATATAGGGGTGGCTAGGTGGCAAAGTGAATAGAGCACCAGCCCTGGAGTCAGGAGGACCTGAGTTGAAATCCGGCCTCAGACACTTCACACACACACACACACACACACACACACACACACACACAAGCTAGCTGTGTGACCTCGGGCAAGTCACTTAACCCCAATTGCCCTACCTTCCCCTCTCAAAAAAAAAAAAGATTTTCCCTATCTTACTGAGCTAGGAGGCCAGCAATGAACAGCTTGTTTTATGTAAATTAGTGGGCTTTGAGGGCACTTTCTATCTGTACTTCCTTAGAAAGAGGCTATATTCTCTGGGCTGTGCATGTGCAGTGTTTCTAATTTCTCACTGCTGAAAAGAAACAAGTCTGGTTTGTTTTGTTTTGTTTTTAATTTAGATTGGGGGTTAGAGATGGGGGAAGAAGACAGATCTCAGTCCTCACCCCCAACTTCACTCTCAGCTCCAGAATAATGAAAGCCTACTTTTGGAAACCCAAGTCTGGGGAGTTTATAGAAGTAGCAGACTCTCCCTGAGGCTGAATGAAAAACAGGGGTCTTTACACCTTTTGGTGAAAGTTAATTTATCCTAAATCAAAGAAAGCACTGTTAAAATACCTATGAGGTGAGAACACGCTGTTGATTGAATCCTGAACTGTCTGTCCTCTGCTGCAGATGAGAGCCCCACTCTGCTGATTCTTGAAAGAGTGCTCCCGAGCCTACTGATCTCTGCCCCTGAAAGGGCAAAAAGATAGTACAAACTGTGAGAGCTGAGGCATAATGCAGTCACGTTTTCCTCCTCCCACAGTATCTCACCCAATAGATATTTTAAGAAACCTTTATTTCTCCTCTGTAAGAAGCTTGGGAATTTTAGTACTTCTCTCTCTCTTTTTTTTTTAATTAAAAGGTACCTCTCATAATTTAGAAAGCATGTTTACCTTTTCATCAACTTAAAAAAAATCATTATGTCATTGGAAAATATTTTCATTGGGAGTAATGTAAACTGATTGCTTTTTTATATTTTCAGTAACATCTATCCATTTATACATGTATATTATTATGTATAGGAAAACATTTTAAGTCAGAACAATATAGGCATATTTCACTGCCTGTTTGGAAAATTGCTGCCCTGCCTTTCTTATCTTTTCAGAAGATGATTTTGCTATTCTTGCTTATTGCTACACTTGGATGGGAAAAAGATCCAGAACTGGTATGTCAGTTCATCAAGTATTTATTAAAGGCATACTACATGTATGTGCTTAGGCACTCTGTGGGATATAACTAAACGTAAGATAAGGGTCTTTGAGCTGGAGAAATCTGAAGTCAACTCTTCTACTTTCTGTGTGACTTTGAGTATTTCACTTAACCTCTCTGGGCCTCAGTTTCCCTTATTAACAAAATAAGATAGTTGAACCAGATGACTTTTGAGGCCCCTTCCAGCTCCAAATCTGTAATCTCTAGATAGTATTCCCTTGGACAAACATTTAGTAAGTGTACAAGCCACTGCTAAGAGATGTTAATAACAGAGACATGAAACACAAGCCCTAGTCTCAAGGAGCCTATATATTAATGAGGAAAAGAACAAATGCACCAAAAACTATGGTACAAAAAAGAGTGAGATGAGGAGATACATCTACAGAGTGCTAATGAGAGATTATTCTTAACCAAGTGTGCAGGGTTCATGGAAGACTCATAGGGATGACAACGGTTGTCTTTGGGCCCCAAAGAAAAGCAGAGACCACAGTAAACAAAGTGAGTGCAGAATTCACTAGATAGCTAAATAATGACAAGAGCAAAGGCACAAGATAGAAAATGGAAGGATGGTACTGGAGAGAATTCTCATTTGGCTGGAATATGTAAAAGAAAGAAAAAAGAGGTATGATCATACAGTTAAATTGGGATCATTCATAGAAATAAGAAAGTTAGGGGGACAGGTTTTAGTGGGGAGGTAAATTCAGTTTTTAAGATATTGAGTCTGAACTGTCAATGGACTATCCAAATGGAAATATTCAGAATCTTCCAGAGGTTTATATATGTTTTACAGATGGGGAGTGGGGAGAGCTAAATATAGACCAAGATAATGAGGGAAGGCCTCCAAGGAAAAATTTTTATACATAAGTGACTGGAGGTCTCTCTACCAGATGTCCCATTGGTACCACAAACTCAACCTGTTCAAATCTGAACTTATCCTATCTCCTCAAAGCCTATTCCTCTTAACTTCCTTAGAGATTACATGAACATCCTTCCCATCAACCAGGTGTAGCAGCAAGCACCCCAGCATCCCCAGGGTGGGGGCTCACACCTTAGGTTCTTAGATCTGCTTTGATAAAGGAAAGCAACTCAAAATGGGTTAACAAGCTTACTTTAATCAGTCAAACATATATCGTTTACCTCGTTCAGGGGGAAAAGGTCAGCACCCCGAACTTCAGAGTGTACAGGCAGAATTATCAAGACAGAGAAATAGATCAAGTAGACAGATTTCCAAACTGTCCAACCATTACATCCATAACAAATCAACATCTGGGTTTTTCAAAGCCGGGGGCTCTCAACAATGGCTTCCCAGAGTTTCATCTGATCAAATCACAGAACACTTCTCAAAGTGAGCCCCAAAACAAAGCCTAACATCAGGGTTTATATAGCCTTCTCCTGGCTCAGGGAATGTAACAATCTTATTGACTCACTGGCCAATCAAAAAGTATCTACTGAAAAACAAGCCTCCCACCACAGGCTCCAAGTGCACTTAAGCCTAGGGGCAGGGAAGATCTTAAAAATTTACATTTACATTACACCAGGCTCAAAAACTTAAGAGTCATTTTGAACCCTTATTCCCTATATCCAATAAATTGGCAAATCCCTTCACCACTATAATCTCTCTTGCATCTGTCCTCTTCTCTCTAATTACTCTGCTACTGGTTGTGATAGAAAATAAAATTTTCCGTTTTATCTTACTTACTATATTACTTATCTCTTGCTTGAGAAATCTCTCTACCTCCAGTATCCTCTTCTCCACCCCACCTCCATAATTCCTCCTTCACACTACTGCCAACAAGTCTTCTTATTGCAAAGTTCTGCCTTCATTAAAGTTGTCTGGTACTTACTCACAGAACAGAAGGAATCCTATATCTTCAGAGTCTGCATAAGGACAGTAAAAAAGATTAAGGGTCAATGTGTATTTTGTTCCTTCCATAGATTGCTATGGCCAATGAATTGATCACTAGGTCACTGAGGTACTGTTGATGAACCTAACTGTGCTCAGCAAGTTGACTATCTGAAAGCAGATACAATCTGTTGCCAGGCAACCTGAAGTCTTTGCAGTCAATAAATATTCCACAGTCAACAAATATTTATCAAGTGCTTACTATGTGCCATAGACCGTGCTCAAAACCTTTTGTTGTTCTTTGTTCAGTTGTTTCAGTCATATCTGACTCTTCATGACCCCATTTGGGTTTTACTTTGCAAAACTACTAGTGTGATTTACCATTTCCTTCTCCAGCTCATTTTCCAGTTGAGGAAACTGAGGCAAAGAGGGTTAAGTGATTTGCCTAAGGTAACATTGCTAGTAAGTATCTGAGATCAGATTTGTGCTCAGGAAGATGAGTCTCCCTGACTCCAGGCCCACCACCCTATCCACTGTGTCATCCAACTACCCATTTTTGTTGTTGTTGTTACTATAATTTCCATCTTTATTCTGAGTTTTGTTCTCATAACTCTTTTGACCAAATATGGTTTTCAGAGCCTTCCAACCTAAGTTGGAACCTTCCCTCTTTCTTTTGGAACTCTTTGAATTATTTAGCAAATGTTAATCATTCATTCAGCTTTCAATCCTTATGTGATTTTGTTGACAGTAGACTAGCCTGGTTCACTGCTTTTCCATTGCTTGTGGCCACTCCAATTTTTACTTTCATCCTGTAACCTAGAATTTCTAAAGGCTCAGACTTCTGTCCTTTTTTCTCTCTATACTCCCTTGGTCTCTTCTGAGAATTCATTCCCTTCTTGTAGTTTCAGTTATAACCTCTATAATGACAGCATCTCAGTCTTTATACTTCTAACCCTGGATTTTCATTGCAAGTTCCAGGTTTGTACCTCTCAACTGCCTTCCAGGCATCTACATATACATATCAATGATGAATATGATACATTTGGAAAGAGCACTGACCTTAGAAGCAGAGGACCAGAGGTCAAATTCTGGTTCTAATATTTAAGTACCCTTATGACTGGGGTATATGGGATGTTCAAAGAGGCCTAGCAGCTGTGGTGCAAGGGCCTGTCAAACCCTTTTCAGGGCTACTCTACCTTTGGTGTCCACCTGTCACTCAACTCTTACCTGTGACTCCAAGAAGCTGTACCATGTGCAGCAGCCACATCCTGGTAAAACTGTCTTGGTAAACAGATTAAACCATGCAAATTCTATTAAATCAATAGACCTGAAATCTGTTGCTGAATTAGAGGCATGTCTACCCCCAGCATGTGAAAACTTCTCCTGGTGGAATAGGTGGATGAGAATGATTTGTTCCAGTGGACCTGAAGGTGACTGAAGCAGGCACTATGGAGTGCTTAGAGCTTGGTCAGACATCAAAGATGCCAGGGTAATTCACTGCATTTCAGGCCACTGCCAGATGTCTTGACTTTTGTCTTGGCACTGGACTTCAATGACTCTTGAAGGGAGAGTGGCAGATGACTGACCACCTCTGCCTCACTCAAATCCAATTCACACACAAGTTAGACTATCACCCCATAATGTCACTGGTCCTCTTCAAAGATAAAGGATAATGGGCAGCTAGGTGGCACAGTGAATAGAGCACCAGCCCTGGAGTCAGGAGGATCTGGGTTCAGATCCGGCCTCACTTAACACAAAAACTAGCTGTGTGACCTTGGGCAAGTCACTTAATGCCAATTGCCCTCCGAAAAGCAAAAAAAAAAAAAAAGATAAAGGATGAACACCAAGAACAGATGAGGAAACTGAGGCAAACAGAGGTAAGTGACTTGCCCAGAGTCACATAGCTAGTAAGTGTCTGAGGCTGGATTTGAATTCAGGAAGAGAAGTCTCCCTGACTCCAGCACAGGCACACTATCTACTGTGCTACCTAGCTGCACATTCTCAAAAGCTAGGGATGCAAATAAGAAAAAGAAAGACAGTTTCTGCTGTCAGGGAGTTTATAATATAAGGAAGGGGGGGATGACCACCAAGAGGGTATCCAGTATGATGTTTCTGTAGTTGAAACCCAGGAGAGCAGCTAATGGGAAATGAAGAGTTGGCTAGAAAATTCTGATCCCTCTGGAAAAAGGAGGAGTTTGTTGCTTTACCCTCCAGCTTTCCAGTCAGAGGGGAAGGCAACTGAGAGTGATGAGGAGTTGTTGAGTTTTAGTCTCCATGATGATGAGCTCTCATTTAAAAAAAAAATAATTTTTTTTTATTTTTATTTTTGCTTTTTGGAGGGCAATTGGGGTTAAGTGACTTGCCCAAAGTCACATGGCTAGCAAGTGTGTCAAGTGTCTGAGGCCAGATTTGAACTCAGGTCCTCCTAACTCCAGGGCTGGTACCCTATTCACTGCACCACTTAGCCACCCCTCATGATGAACTTTCAAGTGATGTTTATCCTGGGGAAAACCATGATGTTTATGGAGTTGAAACTAAGCATGATGGGAAATGAGTGTATGGCTAACCTGCCAGAGTTGACTCTCCTTTCACATAGCCTTCTTTTTCAGTTTAATTTTATTTGTTCAATTAAAAAAATATTTTCTCTCCCTTTCCTTTCTAATGAAAAAGAAGAAAGAAAAACAAAACCCTTATAACAAATATGCATAATCAAACAAAATGAATTCTCAAATTGGATATGGTGTTTCTCATTCCATACTTTTCTGTCAATAAGTAGGTTGCACACTTGATCTTCATAACTCTAGAATCCTGGCTTCATCGTAGTGTTGTTTTGATGTTGTTTGTCTTTCATAGTTATTTGTCCTTACAACATTGTTATTGTATGATATACGTGTGTCATACATGACATATTGTATGACATGCACCATGTATACCACCATGTACAAAAGAAGTACACTGGAAAATAATGAAAATTATAAGCTTCACCTAAGCTATTTTGGGTATGTTTCCAGATCAGATTCAGAGCATGTAGAGTTTGCAGCAGATCTTTTAGAGATCTATGGAAATATATAGGCTTTGGTGTCTGTATCTAACTATTTTTATGAAAGCTAAGAGAAATTCTCCAGCTTCCCACATTTGGGATCATGATCTCCATCCCCTAATCTTCAATTTTTAGGACCATTACCTCTGTAACTACCTTATGCTAAACATGATTTCAGTATCCCCATAGGACCCCTTTCTCCACTTCACTGACAGCACAGGAGGAAGGCAAACTGTATTTGGACCCCTTAGAACAGATACATTATTTGAAAGTATCATATTTTTAAATTTAATTATAAGACACATTGATCTGCTCATAAATAGCTGACATTTTGTAATATTTCAATCACTCATATCCCTATTTACTAAGGCTCTGAGATTTTTGTATAGCATTTCTAGCAAGCTTTCTAATAGTCCTTTAAGAGGGGGAGCAGAACCATATAACACATGTATTGTCAGTGGAGCATGTTAGAGAGGAATCAGATGCTATGAAACCCTTCCCTCAACTTGAATTTGACAATGGAAACAGGACATATGTTCAAAAATAAATCTGACAGGCAAGGCAGTTTGTCTTTTATATCCCTGGTGACTTCATCCACATCATTAAAATTCACAGTAGCAAAAGCATGAATTTGGTTAAAATGCTTGATAAATCATAACTCCTGTGAAAACTCTGAGTAAATTTAAAATGGGATTCCCCTAAATAGAGTTAGCCAGATGTTTGTATCTAAAGTAGTTACATGTCTTTTTATAGAACATACATATGTCCTTATGGCTCAATAAGCCTTACTGCACACATATTATCTTAATATTACCAATAACTGTGACAAATTACATCTAATAAATCCACTTTTAGTACCATATATAGTCAAATGTTTTCACTAAGCAACATAAACTGTATATATAAATTTTTTTTCTTTTAAGAATGGCACTAAGATTCTTTTATTTAGAAGACCTTATTTAAATGAACTTCTTCCCACAGGGGATAAAACTGGTCCATTGATTTTAATGTGGGCAAATATCAGAATGAAAGTTATCATTCTATGGTCCAGAATTTAACCAGACAGGCCTATACTCGTTCATAGTATGACTCCACCTAATCTGTTAAATCTAGAGACAGTCTAAGGTAATGGAGAAATTGAATTGAAATCAGAATGCCTGGGTTCAAATCCAGGCTCTGCCAATTTGTAGCTGTGTTAGTGTGGGCACTGAACCCCCCCCCATGCCTCAGTTTTCTCATCTTTGAAATCAGACAAAAAGGCTCCTTACGTACCCTAAAAGTTAGATGTAAAGGAAACCACTTTATAATTCTTAAGACATTATGTAATTGTGAGTCACTACTATTAGAAGATTGACCTAGCAGTTCAGACATATTTTGGGATAGACTTTGGGGAGATGCATCTGTCTAGAATGCTTTACATTAATAAATAAGCATTTAGTAAACACTGCATTTCAGTTATTGTACAAAGAACTGGGAAAACACAGAAAAAGCAAAAACAGCACCTACCCTCAAAGAACTTACATTGTAATTGGAAGGATAATACATACATAAATAGATATAGTCAAAATGCATACAGAGGAGATAGAAAATAGCCTTAGAGGAAAAGGATCTAGGAGCTGAGAGTGGGAATAGAGGGGGTGGAGGGAAGACTAGTAAAAGCCTGCAGAAGGTAGCAAATGAGCTGAATCCTGAAGGAAGCTAGGGATTCCAAAAGATTGAGGTGAGAAGGAAAGTGCTTTCAGGGAAGGGAACAAGTATTTATTAAGCACCATTATGCTAAGCACTTATAGATATTCTAGACACACATGACTACAAACCAGTGCAAAAACTGAGAGATAGGAGATGGGGGATGTGTGAGGAAGAGGAGGCTACCATGGATAGACTATAGAATGTATGAAGGGCAGTATATATATATATATATATATATGTATGTATGTATGTATGTATATATAGGCAATGTATAATAGGACTAGCACTATGGAAGTGAGCCAGGTTGTGAAGAACTTCAAATGATAAGCATAGGAATTTATATTTAATCTCCAAAAAAAAGTCAGTGGTGTTCAGTAGTGGGATGGCATGGTCAAACACGCACTTTAGGAAAATCACTTTGGCAGCTTTGTGGAGGTACAGAGATTGGAATGCAGAGGGGTTCCAATTAGAAGACTATTATAATAGTCTAAGTGAGAAGTAGCTTGTTGGGATCAAATAAGATAATCTGTGTGAAGCGCTTTGCAAACTTTAAAATGCTATAGAAATGGGAGCAATTATTATTATCATTCCCCTCCAGTATTTGGTATTTTGGGTGGCATAATAAATAAAAACCTGTTTTATGTATCAAGTTACAGAAATTCAGGGGAATGTCTGTCCTTTAATGAATTTTATTTCCGTATATGTTTGTGTCCATAGTCTTTGATGTTCCTCAATTAGAAATCATGGCATTTTGGAGGAAAAAGGTGACCTTAAAATCATCAAATTAAGCTTCCTTATTTTACTGATGAGGAAACCAAGGCTAAAGATTTATCAGAAAATAGACAAGTAGCTAGTGATAGACCCTAAACCCAATTCTACTGATTTCCAGAACAATTATTTGGTTTGGTTTGGGGTTTTTTTGCATTATATCATGACTCATTGAATTAATTTCTTAGGTAGTTATTCCCATCCATACATTTTAAGTGATTTAAAGGATTCTTTTAATGCATATGTATAGGAGTAGGGATTGGACCTATAGTTTCATTGGTATAAGGAAAATTCAAACTCACTCTATTCAGTTTAGCACCTTTTTGGCAACATGTGGTCTCAGAGATTTCTGAGGGTGTTGAGGGATTAAGTGTTTCGCACAGGGTCACACAGTCAGTATGTGTAACAAGTAGTTCTTGAATACAGGCTAGCTATGTAGATCTAGAAATCATCTGCATAGGAATTGTGATCTAACTCATGAGAGCTGATGAGGTCAAGTAGAGAAGATAAAGGATTAGAACAGAAATTTGGGAAACATCTACAATTGATTAGTCATTTTTCAGTTGTATCTAGCTCTTTGTGTTCCTTTTTGGGATTTTCTTGGCAAAGATACTAGAATGGCTTGCCGTTTCCTTCTCAAGTTCATTTTACAGATTTGGGACTGAGGCAAATAGGGCTAAGTGACTTGCCCAGGGTCATAAAATGAGTGTCTGAGGCTAGATTTGAACTCCAGAAGATGAGTCTCCACCTCCAGGTCCAGCACTCTATCCACTATGCCACCTAGCTGCCACTATGTCTATGATCAAGAAAAATAATACAGAGGATGAGCTAGTAAAGAAGATTTAAAGAAGGAAACAGTATAGGTAGGAGAACTAGGAGGGAGTAGTGACCTAAACAATTCAAAGGCAAGAGAGGTTCCAGGAGAAGAGGGTAGCCAACAAAATCAAACGCAGAAAGAGGAAGGAGAAAAATCAGACAAAATCAGTGCTTAAGAAAATCTAGATAATTGTAGAGAGAACAGTTTTGGTTGAGTGATGAGGCTGGAAGCCTGACTGTCAAGTATGGAACAGTGAAGAAGAGGAGAAGAAAAGGAGACAAGTATAGGCAGCTTTCTGTTGGTGTTTGTTGATAAAGGAAGGAGTTGTATGGGAGGATAACTTGACCTGATGGTAGGGTCTAGTTAGAGACATTTTAAGGATGGGAGAGGCTTATACATATCACTTTGTGAGGCACTTAACCTCTTTATGTCTGTTTCCTTATCTGATAAAGGAGGGAAGTAGACTCAGCGGTCTTCTAAATATATGATCTTATGACCAGATGAACTCTGAACCCCATTCCAGCACTAAATCTAATTAAACCTGTGCTGGTCCTTTTCTTTTTCTTGTGTTGGTGGAAACCAGAGTTGGGAGAGAGGGTCATATAACAGTCATCTCTTTATCAGGGTATGAAGCGACATAGCCTGCCAACCTGCCAACTTTCAAGAACCAGCCATTCTGTCAAGGGGTAGATAGTGGTAGTAGCCTCATCAATCAGCACACATGCCATCAATATCATCAAGCCCTTGATTTCTCTTTAGCATGAATGCTATAGGTTACCAATGTTTACTCTCAAGTCATTATTTTCAGGCACCTTTAAGTGTGCAGGTGGAACCTAAGGAATAAAAGGCTAAGTAGACTAGCTCTCTCTGTCTGGCCTTCATGGACTTTCTTCACTAAGGTTTAGAGCACCAGGTTTAGAAACTTGATTTTATTCATTCATCCATGGCCTAGGGAATTCCTGTTGATTAAATTTAAGAGAGAGAGATGTATAAATCATGACAATAATGACAAGTACAAAATGATAGCTTATATTTTATGAGAGCATAAACTCATAGATTTAGAACTGAGAGAAACCTTAGAGGCCACCCAATTTCATGGTCAAAAAAAGGTAAGTGATTTGTCCAAGGTCACATAGATAATAACTATATGAGATAGAATTTGAACCCAAGGTTTTCTTTTCTTTCCCTACATACAGAATCTTATTTAATCTTTTTTAATTTTCAATATGATGGTGGGAGAAGGGGAGTTATTAGAGAGATAGAGAAGGATTATCACTATTTTACAGATTAAAAAATGTAAATCCTAGTCACATAGACATATGGACTAGTGTTAAGCTAATGTTTTTTCCCCTATACCATGTTGTCTCAATAAACCAAAATGCAACTGGTAGGGTGGCCTCTGTCAGGACAGTGAGTAATAGCCCATTCTGATGATCAAATTATGGAACAGAAAAAATCTCAGTGGGCACAGAACCAGAGAAAGGAAATAAGGTGTTTCCAAGCCAACATGGCTTAGCACCAAATCCATTTCCACCTCTCCCCTTGCCAACTTCATCCTCCCAACAAAATATGTCTGTCCAAATAATGGGTGCCAGTAATATATCAAAACTCCCAAAAGATACCTGCAAAATTCCTGAGTGTGAAGGGAACTAGATTAAAATATAATTGGGGAGTTTTTAATAAATAAAGATATAATACAGTGTAGATGATGTTAATTTGTGGTTTTCTAAGTTAGCTTGCAGTACATAGGGATTCATTTGTCTTTGAATTTGACACCAGAATTTGTCCAGAATAAAACATACTTTCCTTTGGTCAGTGCTTGAAAACAAGGTCTTGTCCCCTTCTCCCTCTGCAAAGATGAGAGAGAGAGAGAAAGAGATACTTTTTGCCTGACCCGCAAGGTAATCAATATTGCTTTTTTTAGACCTGTTAGTGAAAGGTGAAGTTAATCATAGCTGCTAAACAGTGGTGCTTTGCAATTAAAAAAAAAAAAAAGGCAGCGTGGGTGAAGTGGAAAGTATTGGATTTGGAGATAGAAGAACTAGGTTACAGCGCCAGTTCTGACTCTTGCTGCCTGTGTGACCTTTCATAAGTCACATGACCTGTTTGAGTTCAGCTTCCTGGACTGTAAAATGGAAGGGTTGAACTAAGAGTCATTCTAGCTCCAAAGTTATGATTATAAAGCCAAGCAATAGACTGAAGAAAGCTTAATTTCTCTTTCCTAGGAGCTATGGCTGAAGCAGAACTTCTGAGAGCATATCAGGCCTCCAGGGAAGGTGTTGAGAAGTTGAGATGGTGGCTGGGGGTAGGGAACTCCCCAAGGGAACCTTAAGAGAATAGAACTGGAGATTAGTAGTAATAAACATCATGTGGAACAGGGGGAGACTCCCCCCCCATTCCTATTCCATCTTATGTTTCTAGTCCTACCACTGAAGACCACTGCTTAAGGAAAAAGAAAAAAATTTTAAAGCCCTTGGGATCAGGTGGGAAGTAAGGGTTTTCTTTGGAAAGGCAAAGTGGAAGAATAGCTCCTCCCCTTTATGCCCTCCCCCAAAACCCACACACTAAGAAGTGAATGGCAACCTCTCTAGATCTCATTTTGAAAATTTATTCATGTTTATAACTGAGAAACTAATGAGGTCACACAAAGATATCACTTGGTGGGTCTTTGAGCAAAGGGAATCAAAGAAAAAATATTTTGTGTTTCAAAAGAAAGAACAGATGCAGTCTACATTGGGCTTTCTATCATTAAAATTGGTCCCAAAAGGAAAAAAAAGTTCTCTGCACTGGGAGATTCTAGTATAACTTTAGGACTTTGGGGCTATTTTTTTTTTTTTAAGCAATTGGGGTTAAGTAACTTGCTCAAGGTTACACGGCCAGGTGTTTCTGGGTGGGTGCTAAGTGTCGATTCTATCTCCAGGTCTTCTCAACACTGGAGCCGGTGCTCTTACTTGCTGTGCTACCTGGCCGCCCCCTTTGGGGCTATTTTCTAATGCCTGGTATTTGTTTATAAAGTTCCTCTTCAGGTAGCATGGCCAGTGAACTTATACTTAAGAGACGTTGTGTGCATCCTAGCAGATTTTTCCCAAATTGCTGGACAGATACTTGATTCAGCCAAAGTGTAGTATACTTGAAAAATAACCTGGCATTTGGTGCCAGAAACATTTCCTAACCCACTAGAACCATTTCTACGGCACAGAAAAAATAGGGGAATGCCTAAGTTTCTGTGTGTATGAACGTGTAATCCCCTTAATTATTAACATTAAATCATTATGAAAGGCAGTATGGCATCAAGAGACCTGACTTCAAGTCCTGTTTCTAACAGTTGAGATCATAGAATGAGAGCTGAAAGAAAATATAAAGGTCCCACCTTAAAGGTTCCAATCCTCTTTTTTTTTTGAGGAAAGTGAGCCCCAGAGAAGTTATAACTTGCCCAAGGTCACACAAGGACTAAATGACTAAGAGCTGGGATTTGAACCCAGGTTCTAGGATATCAAATCCAGCATACTTGTCACTGTGCCTCATTGCCTGCAAGAGACTAGCCTATGTCCATGGGCAAGTGATTTAACCTCTCAGTGGCTCCTGGTACTTCTCTGGGACTGGTCTGCAATTAGCACAGGAAGTTTCCATATTAGGATTTCCTCACAATCCAGACCCTCCTGCCAATTCATACCCCCACTCAACATCCCTATTGTACCCTTCTTCAATAATTAATTTCCCCCAGTTTCAAACACTTGAGGATGGCATTAGTTGTTATTCTATTAATATAGAGGATGATTTGAATTTTCAGTTTTAAAAGTAAATTGTCTCAAAGCAAAACTACTTTTATATGACATATTGGAAGCTATTAAATATATATCATATCTATTATCTGTCTATATGAGTCTTTACCTAAAAAAGATACTCTGCTACTTATTGATTTTGTCATAAACTAAATGCTTTCTGTGATAGTTTCAACTACAGAATATTTTCTATTTCAGTGAGAAACTTTGATGATTTATTTTCTTAAATTCCAAAGATATCTCAAACTTTAAATGATCTCAAAACAAGTTTTTCTAAGTAGTTTTTATGAACCAAATTAAATCAAATTCAGAAAGATGTTCAAAAGGCCACTAACAGTGAGAAATGTGAGATGGAAGAATGAATAAAGGATAATACATTAATTAACAAAAAGCTGAACCTTGCTTTGGTTTTCACCCTGGAAGAAGGATAATTAGAAACAACATGGTGAAAATATTTTTTTCAGATGACTTTTGGGTTACTGAATGAAGCAAAAATGACAATAATGATAAAAGGAGGAAATTGAATTTAACTCATAAAATAAAAGAAGGAAAATGCATACCCTGAGGCCCCTTTATTCTTTAGTTAACTCACTAAATTACTCCTATGTTGGAAAAAAAATCACTGAGTGCTTCAGTAATTACCACAACAGGGATGCATTAATGTAGAATGATTTAAGTAGTATTCTCTCTGAAGAGACAAAGAACAAGTCAGGAACACATGGGTTCTAATCCTACCTCTGACATATATTGGTTATGTTATCCTAGGCAAGTCATTTAGCCTCCTGGTACTATGGGTCACTCTCTGGTTATACATTGCAGAGAAAGGGCTGACCCACATTGGTAGATGGAGTTTCTCATGTCAATGAAATCACAAATCGAAATCCCTTTCTTTATCCTATTACTACTGAGGATGAAAAATTCACTCATTGTATCAATACATACCTACATAAATACCACAATATTTGTTTACACAATTGTATGCTATACATAATGCTGATATCCCAAATTAACAGGATCTGACTGTGACTAAGAGTGTACTGGACATGCATTCCAGAGAACTGGGTTTTATTTCCAACTCTGATATTTGCCACTGGCATGATCATGGGCAAGTAAATTAACCCCATTAGTTACTAAGGCACAAATTAGCCTTAGTGAAAAGTAGATTACCTCTTCTATGATCAAAGGGAAGAAAAAGAGAAAAGGTAATTGTGGAATGAATAAATGAAAGATTTACTATGTGCCAAACACTGCTGAGAGTTACAAAGCAAGACAATCTCTGCCCTTGATTGGAGAAACAATACATAAAGAGGACTGGTGACCAATCAGAAAGAGTTGTTTTAGTAAGAGAAGCCACAGGGATGGAGAGTGAAACGATATGGGAATTTATTGATAATTCCTACTAGTAGGCATTTGATGGTGCAGTGGATAGAATGCTACCTGGACTAAGATCTGAGTTCAAATCCAGTCCCAGACGTTAGTTGGGTGACCCAGAGCAATTAACTTAATTTCTATTTGCTTCAGTTTCTTAAACTGTAAAATGGGGAAAATAACAGCACCTACCTCAGAGGGTCATTGTGAGTATCATATGAAAGAGCATTCACAAAAGCACTCAGCACAGTGTCCAGCATGCCATCATCATCATCATCATCATCATGTGACATAAGCGATTATTTTCCCTTCTTAGTAGCAATGGTGGTATTCAACTGAATTATACTTCTCAAAAGCAATAACCTGAAAAGACCTCATCTTAAAAGGGCCAGGGTCTCCCACTGCATCCTGGAACATCTCCAGTCATCTTGATGAATATCAGGCCACTGGACCCACATGCAAGTCATGTGCAAGTCATGATTCCCTGATGTCATAGTCCTCTTCGAGAATGAAGGACAAACACAACAAAAAACAAAAGCAACAACTTATCAAAAGATGTGAGAGTGGAATTGGAAAAAGAGGAGAGAAGAGAAGATTGTGAACTGTTAATGTGGAGAACGAAGAATGAGATAGGAGTCAGTAAGGTAGGAAAAATTATCAATCAATAGAACTCAGATGAGGTTATGTAACATAAATACATTTAAATGGGTAAAATAATTAGGGATAATAATCCTTGTACTATACCTCTCACAAGGTTGTTGAAAGGAAAGTATATTATACCACACAAAACATTCCTATGAGTTATTCTTGTTATTAAACAATTATTAAATAATTGTGGTCCTTTCACAATGAATGCATTACTATTCTTTGACTCAATTAAACAGCCTTCTATTAAACAGATGCTATTTTGTTAGATACCAGGCATGTAGATGTTATACTGCTTTATAGGCCTAACGTTAAGGGGGTAAAATGTGGAGTGATAAGTATGGGAAACAAATACATGGGAGAGTGAGGTAAATGCAACTGAGAGATTCAGGGAAAGACTAAGAGAAAGTTGATCATTTTCACCAGATGGGGTCCAATTTGGCTTTCTGAAGGGGTTGGCACCTGAGTTGTGCCTTAGGGAAATGGAATGACTTCAGCAGGTGAAGAGGTGAGGGGAATGAAAAACTAGTCCAGATGTGGGGGAACAAGTGACTGAACGTCAACTGTCATTTCCTGGGAGCTATGTCTAATTGTATTGCTGTTTGTCGGTTTTCCTTTTTACATCAAGGTCTTCCATGTCATTTGGGCTAAAACAGTCACCTTGTCTCAGATATATGCCCCCTAGGTTAAGCTGTCTGTTGTTATTGTTCCCCAGTGTTTTACACCTGGACCACTTTGCTTGAAATTATGCTCCAAGGGGTCTGTATATCACTTGCTTTGTCAGCTCAGCTTGCCTTGGTTCTATTTGATGGCTGTCAAGATAGCTGGATTAAGTCCAGCTGTTCAAGTGTATCTGGTGTAAAATGCATAGTCTGTCCTAGTGACTGAGGGGAGTTTGAGTACTTTAATGATAAGCTTCCTTAAACCATTTGCTGTTTCATAGTTCTAGGCTTGGCTTCTCTAGCATGAACACATCCATTGTCTTTGTTTGGATCAGTCCATTTTTGCCCAAATTAACACTGGAAGTTGAGTTCTATTATCTGAGAGGCCCCAGTTAAGAATTTTTGAGGACACTGAGGAGAAGAGACCAAAAATCTGAGAATATGATTCCCGGACAAGTACCTAGCTTGACTATTACAGGTGAATCTGTCTCTAGAATAGAGGGGTGGAGCTGAATACTTAACCTGGTAAACCAAAAGTGAGGAAGAAGGTTAAGTGAAACAATTGCTTGGGGGTGTGTGAAAGGATATGAAAAAGGGAAGAGGAGAGAGCTAAAAGGTAGGTAAAGGTAAGAAGTTTCCAGATAGAAGGTTGAAAGTAAAGTATCCTGCTCAGCAAATGAAATAAGGAGAAGTGAAAGAGACTCGCCTCAGGAAAAAGGAGTAGAGAAAAGAGCCCTAATTTTATTGTTGTTTTTGTTGTTGTTGTTATAATTATTGGGGTTTTTAAATCTTTTTTTATTTTACCCAAGGACCTAGAAGGCCACATGTAGTGCTCTAGGTCCTCAAGTGTGGCTCTTTGATTGAATCCAAACTTCACAGTTCAGTTTGGATTCAAAGGGCACTTGAGGACCTAGTACCCATCTCTGATACTGACTAAAGTAATTTCTAATGTTCCTTCAATTACTATATGTTATAATTATTGTTGCTGCCATTTGTATAATTCTTTAAATTTATCAAAGTGCTTTATATATTTTAATCTCATTTTATACTCACAAAAACCCTGGGATATATGTGCTATTATTATTATCCCCATTTTACAGATGAAAAAAACTGAGTCAGACAGAGGTTAAGTGACCTTCCCAAGGTCACAGAGCTGCTAAGTATCTGAGGCCAGATTTGATTTTGGGTCTTCCAGACTCCAAGTCCAGAGTTCTGTATTCCTCATTGCCTCTAGGACTCATTTTCAGAGAAACAGAATTCACATGCAGGCTCTTTTATATGACTGGTATAACTAAAACAAGTCATAACCTCTCTGGGCTTTAGTTTTTTTCATCTGTGAAATAAGGGGTTTGAAGTGGACAATCTCTGGGGTCCCATCCCAGTTCTAAATACCTATGAATCTTATAAAAGGATTGAGCAAAAATCAGCCTCAGTAGAGAATGGGACCCTTTGAAGGTTGAAGTAACAAAAGAGGGCAAAGATGTGACAGACACACTGAGGCAAATACAGAATGGCACATGAAAATCCACTCTCATACACCACACAAGATTGTTAGGGCACTCAGTGGTGGACACCATAACATTAATACTTTGAATTAGAGCCAAATGGAAACTACCATGTAGTAATTCAAAATCCAATTCCATAGAGACAAACCTATGTCAACTCTAACTGAGACATATGATGAGCTTTTTTGAGTTACATATACAAATAAATCAGTTGCAGCCAAGGATACACAAAATCCTTGAGCAGAAAACAATTCACAGTAACTAGACATAAATTATTCATTAGAGGGGAACAGGTAATTAGGGAAGCTTTGGAGATGTAAGAGAAAAGTTTGGGAGACGCATAGGTTAGGGAAGAGAACTAGGGTGAGTATAAAAAAGATGGATTCGTGGACCAGCAAAAAAATCTTGGGGAAATTAAAGAATACCAGGCTTTTACATATCAGTGAATAGGTGTATGAACTCCTATTGTCATGAATATTCTATATAGGAGACCATAACATTCTGATTAGGAGACAGGAGTCAGCAATTATGCTAGGAAATGGATTCAGCAAGCAGTCCAACTAACCTTTAGGAGACTTTGGAAGTCAAGCAGCTTTTCCATGGGCCACGTCTTAAATTGTTCATAAGATGTTTTAAATCATAATCTCACGCAGATGACACACCAGGATTATGCCATAGGAGAGGTTTGTAGTTAGAATCACACAAATCAATCAACCAACAAGTATTTGCTAGGTGCCTGTTATTTGCTAGAAACATTTACTAGGTAATAAGGATACAAATACAAAGAATGAAGCAATCCCCACAGGTGAGGAGCTCACATTCTCACAGAAGAGATAAGAAGAATGTTTATGAGTCTATGCAGAGTAATTTCAATGAGAATAAATACCAATACATATAAAGTGATTAAATACAAGGTCGTTTTAGAATAAGGTAGTAGTAGTTGGGGTTCATGTAGAAGAAGGTGGTGGTTGGACCATATTTTGAAGGAAGAGAGAGATTCTATGCACAGTTAGGAGGGAAGTGAATACGCAATTACATGGTACCTGTTACATACCAGGAGGCTCTGTGCTATGTTTACAAATATGATCTCATTTGAGCCTTACAACAACTCTGTGAGGTAGGTGGTGTTAGTACCTCCATTCTACAGTTGAGAAAGCTGAGGCAAACAAGGGTTAAGTGACTTGCCCAGGGTGATACAGTTAGTAAGTTTCTGAGGCTGGAATTGAACTCACTTCTTCCTAACTCGAGGCAGCTCTCTGCCCACTGCACCACCTACCTGCCCCTGAACCACCTCACAGTCCCTACGGAGGGGCAGAAAGAATGTCAGTTTGGCTGCATTGCAGATTGCTATGGGAAGAATAATGTTCAAAAGATTGTAAAGAAAATTGGGTTCAGATAGTATAGTCTATAGACCTTTAAAAGTTAAACAAAGGTTTTTATACTTGATCCCAGTAGCAAAGGGAAGTCACTAGAGTTGATTGAGTAAAGGAATGAGATGGTCAGGTCTGCAATTAAGGAATACAATTAAGGAAAAAAAATCACAAGGAAAAGCTTGTTAAAGTTGAACTGAGATATGTACGTGGGTGGTGAGAAATAGAGGGCACTTCTGGCTACTTCTTTAACTCCAATGTGGCTTGAGATATAATATTGGGTATAATATTATGGAGTGGAGTTTAAGGCTTCAGAAGAAAAAGGACTGAGAGAAACTAACAAACTTGTTAAACAGAAATATGAAATCATGAATAGCTTGAGGAAGGACAGGAATAAAGCTCTTAAGACTGAAGAAGGAAAGGCCTACAAACTGAAGAAAGAAAAAAAGGTAATGTTTCTACCTCCACCTAACCCCAGTCTATTTGTTTCATGCTCTGCAAGGTCAGATGACCTCCCCACTGAAATTAAAGCCAAGTAATGGCAGCGTAATGCTTTCATGCCATGTAGACCTATACTTTCATAAAAGGATAGGGTATTAAGGTCTCTTAGGGGCTAGAAACTTAACTTTGTGCGTAACTATCAATGAAAGTGAACAAAACAAAATATATATCCTTGGTTGCATCTCTATCATAAATCTTTCAAACCATGATTTAGAGATGGAAGAGACATTAGGGAGCAGTAAGTTCAAATACTTCATTAAACTGATGAAAAAATAGGCCTGGAGAAATTTAAAAAATTTGCCCAAGGTTGCTTAACTTTAAACCAGCAGAGTCAGATTTCTAATCCAGGCACTCTGAATCCAAATTTTTACTTTTCCCCATAGTGCCTCCCCTTTGGAATACTGAGTGTGAGGAGGAGCCTTGGTGAGACTAAAAAACCTTAGAGGCTCATCTGCAGATGGTTCCTCAGGAATCCACTGCTACTTGGCCTGGGCTCCTTCACTGTATCCTACATTCTACAGTTATCATCCCCTGCGCTCATATAGAGAATCTGCAATAAAAGTAATTTTTAAGTTCTGTCTGTCTTAACTCCAGGGCCTTCCAGAATTTCTGGATGCATTGAACAGAGAAGTTAATACTCTCACCCTTGTATTTATTTGTTCTATTTTTATTGATTCTGCATATATATGCACATGTGCCCATATATATGAACAGGTATGTTTATATGTGTATATATTATATATTATATTTATGTATACTTGTTTCCTCATTAGACTATAAGCTACTTATGAGTAGGCTTTATTTATATTTTTATCCCTAGCACCCAGCATAGTGACTGACACAAAATAATAAATATTTATTGATTTAATGATAAATTCTGACCAACCTGCATTAAAAATGTAAATTTTTCCTGCATATACAATTTCTAGCTAAGAATTTTTCTTAAGGCAGTGTAATATAAATTTATTTTTTTCTAAAACTGAACCCTAAAAACAGGAGGCAACTTTTAAGAAAACCTGTGCTCAGAGACCTAGACAACAAAGGAAAAAAACATATGGACTTTTTAATAAGAATGTTCTTATAAATATCTCTATTTTCCTTTGCTTTCTACTTATATTTAAGTTTATATATTTTGTTTTTATATTACTGTTTAAAGGGAATTGAATCATTTATAAACAATTCATCCCAATTCTCTAATTCAAAAGGTATTTATATTCCCCCATTATGTATAAAGCTCTGTGTTAGCCCTGGGGATACAAAAAAAAAATCCCTACCCTCCAGGAATCTATTCTATTTAGGAAAGGTAGGAAACACAACACATATCACACATAAATCAACACCAACTATATACAAAATAATGTGGGTGTTGTTGTTTTGGTTTGGTTTGGTTTTCTTTGGGGGGGACATGGTAAGGAAAGAACTCACATAAACAGTGGCACTTGAACTGAGGCTTGAAGGAATCTAAAGATTATAAGAGGCATGGGTGAAGAAAGAATACATCCCAGGCATAGGAGAGGACTCTTACAAAGTTATAGGGAGATTGAATGTCATGTGTGAAAAACAGTAAGTAGAAAAGTTCGGCAAGATCCATACAGTACATGAAGGAAAGCAGCATACAATAAACCAGTCATGTTGATTGGTGAGAGATTGTGAAGGTCTTTAAATGAGAAACAGAAGAGTTTGTATTCATCCTAGAGAAGAAATTCTTAACCTGGAGAGCATGAATTTATTTTTTTAATACTTTAAAACTGTATTTCAACATAATTGGTTTCTTTTTTCATTCTACACATTTTATTTTATGCATTTAAAGATGTTATTCTGAGAAGTGGTCCTTAGACTTCACCAGATTGCCAAAGGAGTACATGCCACAAAAAGAGGTTAGGAATCACTAGGGAACCATTGGAGCTTCTTGAGTAGGGGTATGAAATCATCAGACACAGGTTTTAGAAATGCCACTCTGGCAGCCACGTGGAGGATGGATTGAACAGGATAGAAACTAGAGACAGAAGAGACTACATCAGAGTCTATTACAATAGTGATAGTGCAGTGGAAAGGTTATGAAGGTCTATATAACAATGTACAATTTGATATGGAAGTGGATATTTTGGCATATGATGTGATACCTGATGATCTGTGATGTGCTGGATTTAAAAAAGGGATTTTAGAATGAAAGTTTATCAAAGAGAATTCAGTTCAGTTCAACAAATATTTATTCAGTACCTGCTTTGTTTAAGCCACTTGATGGGAAGGGAAAAAATAAATGCACATAAAACAAAAAAAAGAAATGAGGGACATTACATAATTTAAAAAAAACTTTTAGTAGTTAAGGAGATGTAAAAGAACCCAAATAAATAAGAGGAAATCAGTAAAGAACAGAAGGCTAAAATGCTACTCAGGATGTAATGGAAAAAAGAAAACATTCATGAAATTTGGCTTAATTTCAAAATTAATTATGAAACTTATTTGGAAGAAATCATTTGTAAAAGATCTAAGTTCATGTGGAAAGGAAGCTCAAATGAGATCAAGTAGAATGTGAGCCAATACAGGAATTACTGGAGTTACAACTCCTTGCTATTTCATTAGTAGAGTAATTTTCCTAGTATTAAGAGACTGCATGACAGTGTTTGGAGTGGAAATCTGATTCACCATTTTCCATTTCTAATTATTACCCCAGGGGTTATCAGGGAGTAGAGATATTGGGAGATGGTAAAATTACAGTATCAGTAGCAAAGTAAAGCTTTCATACCAGGCTGATTGCTTCATACACAACCCAAAATAGTGAATTCTAAAGTAATTTGAACTGTATTGATTATAATCAAAATTATGGATCCTTTTTCACAAATTAAGAAAGTAACAGTTGAACAGCCAAGAATATGCAAAGAAGATATGGCTGTCAAGAAAGTGAATTCAATTTTAGGAAACATTCACCCCACCACTATCACTACTACTATACTCAGCCCTAGTCAGATTATATCTAGAGAATTACATCCACTATGGGCACCACATTTAAGGCAAGCAGCTATTAACTAGAAAGAGATCAAGATCATCCCATATGAGGATATAACAGAGAAATGAAGATGTGTTTAGAGAAGAGATGATAATTATCTTCAGGTATTTGAAGGGTTGTCACATCAAAGAGGGATTAGACATGTTCTGCTTGACGACAGAGAACAGAAAGAGAAAAGCTGGATGGAAGAGATTACTTTAGGATAAATGCAGGGAAAGACATCTTAGCAGATCTCCAGGTATCATGGCAGTCTAAAGGGGTAGTAGGCTTCCCTTCACTGGAATTCTGCATTCAGAGTTTGATTTGTCAGATATGTTTGTACATGGGATTCTTGTTCAGCTGTGGGATGAACCAGATGGCTTCTGAGATCTGTTTCAATTATGAGATTCTATGACCCTTTGCTGGCCCATGAGTTTTCAATAGAATGTGAGTTCCTTAAGGAAATAGATTGTTCCTTAAGGAAAGAGATTAACTCTTTTTTAATTTACATTCCCCAGCATTTAGTAAAGTCCTTGGCACATAGTAGACACTTAATAGATGCTTATTGATTTACTGTATCCTTGTTGAATATTTTCCAGTGTGTCATACACTAAATTGGAAGGTGGAGAGAGTACACCAGATGGCCCTTCATATATTCTTTGTTTTTAAAGGATGACTTGAGGATTTGAAAAGAAAAAAAAGGTCTTGAACTCAGAGTCTGGGGAATAAATTCCTATTATACTCAACCTAGACTAATGACTATAGTCGATCCATGTTGTATCTGCCTGACAGATCTCTGGAGTGGAGTAGGATAGGGTGGGGAGAGGTGAGTGACAGGAAAGGGATACAAATCTCTGAGCCAAACAAATTGCAGTGGAAATACCCATTCATATTTTTCTGACATCAAAAATGATACTAATGAAACTATTATTCCCTGACTTCCAGGATCCCAAAGGACACAATGGATATATTGATTTTTTTTCTCTGCGTCATTGCTACAAATTGCAGTATGAAGCAGAATTCTGTGACTACGTGCAAATATATATTGCTAATGAAAATCTGTGGTTGGTTAGAGGATTTCCCTCATGCAGTTGATGTATGACCTTAGTCTCCTTCAGGATTACCTTTAGTCCCTAACAATGTTCTGGCTCTTAAAAATCAAATCTGTTGCATACTCTTACATATCTCTTTCATATGAATTTTCAGAGCAGAATCTGTTAGCAAGAAGAAAATCCCTGCAAAGTACTCTAAAGTAAATTTCAGTCTCTTAAGTTTCCTAAAGAACTATCTAGAATTTTGAAGGAATTTTTGCCTCTCAGTTTTCAGAAAGAAGAAAAAAGGGTAGCAAGTTAGGTAGAAAAGGACCAAATGGAATCAATTTAGATTCAAACCAGTATCAGTGATGGAAAAAAGATTATTCATCCTCACTCCTACCATAACCATGACTAACCATAACATCGTGGAATAACCTTAGCATCATTATGAATTTCTCTGAGCAGCTTGACCTATTTAATAGCTACTGTTATTCAGGTTTTATTTATGATGGCCAGGTAAAGGATATGGCTTTTGCTAGCTCATCATCCCTTAAATGCAGGTATTTCCAAAGTTTCTGTTCTGCTACCTCTTCTATGAATTATCTTCTTTGTTTATCTCAATATTGTCTTACTTTAGTTATCAAATCTAGGCAAATATTCTCAAATCCAGCTTCTTCCCAGTTCTTTTTTCTAATTTTAGGATATCTCTACCTCGATATTTTATTGGCACCTCAAAGCAAATATGCCTTTTAAAAATGATTAACATCTCCTAAATGTTCCTTCTTCCTAACTTCCCCATATTTGTTTCTTTAATCAATTTATTATTCATTTTAATGTTCTTTTATTTCAAGTTCCAAATTCTCTTACTCCTTCACACCTCTCCCCCACCCATTGAGAAGGCAAGCAATGTGATATTAGTTATACATGTGAAATGATAAAAAATATATATTTCCATATTAGTCACGTTACAAAAAATGCAAGAAAAATAAAGTGAAAAAAATATGCTTTAATCTCTACTCAAAATTCCTCAGTTATCTCTCTGGAGGCAGAAAGTATTTTACATCCTAAGTCTTTCAGAATTATCTTGGGTCATTGTCTTGATCAAAGTAGCTAAGTTTTTCACACTTGATCATTGTTACAATATTGCTGTTACTGTGCACAATGTTCTCCTGGATGAGTTCACTTCACTTTGCATTAGTTCATATAAGTCTTCTTTTCTGCTCATCATTTTTAATAGCATAATGGTAACATCATCACAATCATATACCACAACTTGTTCAGCCATTCCCCATCTGATGAGTATCCCCTCAATTTCCAAGTCTTTGCCACCACAAAAGAGCTTCTTTAAATACTTTTGTACATATAGGTCCTTTTCCTTTTCCGTTGATCTCTTTAGAATCGAGACTGAGAAGTGATATTTCTGGGTCAAAAGGTATGCACAGTTTTATAGCCCTTTGGCATAGTTCCAAATTGTACTCTGGAATGGTTGAACCAGTTCAGAACTAAAACAGTGCAATAGCACCCCAATTCTTTCATGTCCTGGCCAACATTTGTCATTTTATTTTCTATCACATTAGCTAATCTGATGGGACCATCATCTTCTCATCAAGTAATCAATAACACTTATCTCTCCTTAACCCCACAGAACCAAGTTGCCAAAAGTCCTTGTTTCTTATCTCTACATTTCTCACTTTTGCTCTTTCCTTTCCATTCCTTCCCTAGACATCTTTGTTTAGACCTTCTTGTTTCTTACCTAGATTGTTGTTGTATCCTCACAAATGCTCTTTTTGCCTACCTCTGCATACATCTTCTTCCCAAGTAATTTGGAGATATAGCATGACAAAGTAAACAGAGTACTGGATAAGTATCTGGAAGACATGGATCTGAATCAGATTTCAGATATTTACTAGTTGTATGAACCCCTGGAACAAGTCATGGCACCTCTTTGAGCCTCAATACCTTCAACTGTCCAGTGGAGATTATACTAGGAGGTAATGTGCGATAGTAGAAATAGTACTATTTTTTACTGTCAGAGGGCTTAGACTCAAATTCTTCCTCTGGGAACTTAGGTGACTCACTTAACCCTCACTGTGCCACCATTTCCTCATCTATAAAATGAAATGGTTGGACTACATGGTATCAGAAGTCCCTTTCATCCCTCTTGTATTGAGTGCAATGAGGTAATGTACACTGCTATGTAGATATCTATTACTATTATTTATTATTAATATATTGCCATGATCACATCACTCTTTTACTCAAAAACCTGCAGTGTATCTTCAGTCCCAATGAAATAAGTACAAAATTCCAATTCTCTAACCTTAAAGACCTTCACCAATCTGACACTAATCTACCTTTCCATAGTTATTTCAGAATATTCCCCTTGATGTGATTTGTGCACCAGACAAGTCTTTTTGTTTTCTGTTCTCTGTTCTCCTGCTTTCTCCCATCTCCATGATTTCTCTTATGTCATCCCCACATCTGGAATGGAGATCCCTCTCTTTTATTACCCCACAAACCACCCCATTTGCATTTTTCAAAATCCCTTCCTTCATTTGTCATTCTCTCTGCCTTTCTCTCCTAATTACTCCTCTTCATTAAAACTGCTCTATCCTTTTTCGAATTTCTTAGCACTTCCCCTGGAACTCTCCTTTGCACATATCACACTTCTCCTTGTATTATAGCTATTTATATATTCCATCACAGACCAAGAGCCCATCATTACTGTGCCTTAAACCATGGTACAGCAAACTAAATTCCATAAATTTATATCATTTTCTTAGCCAGCTGTTCACTTCCCATATCCTCCTTTCACTTATTTAGTTAACGTTTAATCTGTAACACTAATGGAAATGCCACCTGAGCCCCTAAAGTTTTCAGTATCTTGCCCAGAGCTTTATAATCCTTAGAAATGCTTCTCTTCTCAGCAGTGTCATTCATCTCCACATGAATCACCATTGGTTGTGGATGTTGAGTAGTCTTCAGAGCTCTACATAAATTTCAGATACCTGACCTAAAGAGGCAAAACACTTCCTAATTTTTCACATGCTGTTAATTTATACTCTTCCATACTCTTAAGCTGGGAGCTACTGACCATCACTTTCTGTCTCTTCTTTATGTGGCCAGAAACTAAGATTCTTAATCTTTCTATGGAATCAGTGAAACTTTTTTCATCATTCTGTGGTACAAAGGAAACTGTCTTTCTCCACTCCTGATCTACCATCCTGGTGAAAAACTTCAAACATATTATATAACCCTAGCTATAGAATGGCAGTGATGTGATCATAGCAATGCATTTTTCCAATTATATTTTCCAAATAATTCCATTCTTCTACTTCCTAATAGTAGTTTGGATTCAAGCAGTTTCCTGAGAGTCCTCCTCTTTGTTTTACTACGGAAACATGGTCTTTCCATCACACCAAAGAACCTTCCTTCTTTTGGATAAGCTGGAAAGTATCAAGGATTTTCCCAGCTCTTCCCCCTTCTCCTCTAGTAAGGAAATCAGACTGTATTTTGCACATAAATAGTTGTCAATTGATTCCAAAAGAAGCATTAAGTAGTGTAAGCTTTCAGAAGATTCTCAGATTTGAACGGATTCAACTGAAGTTTTTATTTTTCTGTTTCAAGCTACCAACTACGTATTTGCCCCACCTGTTAACTGCCCCACTGGTTGTGTGGTGAGGGGCTGAGAAAGGTTTATAATAATCTCTTTCTCACTTGTTATCCAGGTATAATTGCTCTTCAATTATTATAGTCCTTCTAATGACTTAATAAAAGCAATAGCTACACTCTAAGTTAATTTCTGGTATCTTATTTCCTTACTTTTCTGTCTTCTTTCTGAGACCTCATTATTATTGCACATTCTAATCTCAAGACAGGAATTGATAGTTATTAGACGACCTCCAAAGTCAATTAATCAACCAACAAGCATTTATTAAGTACCTCGCATATTCAGGGCACTGTGCTTTGCTGGAGATACAAATAATTAAAAAAAAAAAAACAGTCCCTGCCCTCAATGACCTCACATTCTAATGGAGGAAACAACATGCAAAAACTTTGTACATATAAAATGTATGTGGTTTAAATGGAAGGTAATCTCAGAAGGAAGTCACTAGAAGTAGGGAGAAATAGGGGATTGAAGAAGATGGCATTTGAATTTAGTCTTGGAATATTCCAAAGAGGGCAAGATGCTGAGGTGAGGAGGAAGAGCATTCCATGAAGGGGTACAGACACCAAAAAGGTATAGATTTAGGAGATGGATTGTTATATCCAAAAAAAAATTTAGAAGGCTAATGTAACTGGATTATAGAGTATGCAGAGGGAAGTAAAGCGGAAAACTGGAAAGGTGGGAAGGACTAGGTTGTTAATGGAAAATCTTTAAAAGCCAGAGAATTTTATATTTAATCTTAGAGGTAAAGGGAGCCAGTGGGATTTATTGAGTGGAGGGTGATATAATCAGACCTGTGCTTAAGGAAGATCATTTTCAAAGCTCTATGGAGAATGGATTGAAATGGACAGATACTTGATACTGTTAAAATAATCCAGGTGAGAGTTGATGAAGGCATGAATTAAGGTAGTGTCTGTGTGAGTGGAATAATGTTATAAAGATAGAAGTGACAATACTTCGAAAACAGATTGGCTATGTGAGATGAGTGCAAGTAAGGATTCAAGGTTGTCAACCTAGGAGACTGGGAGGATGGTGGTGCCCTCAATAATATCTGGGAAGTTCAAAAAAGGTGTAGGTTTGCCAGGAAAGATCTGTTGTGGACATATTGAGTTTGAAATGTCTATGGGGCATTCATTTTGAGATGCCCACTAGGCAATTGGTAATATGAGACTAGAGCTCAGGAGAATAGTTGAAGTTCAATAAATAGAGATGAAAATCCTTCATAGAGATGATCTGTTCCCATAGTGCCAATGAATTCACTTAACAAAATAGCGTCGAGGGTGAAGAGAAGAGGACCTAGGGCAGTACTTTGGGAGATACCTTATAATTAGTAGATATGGCCCAGAGGATGATCGAGTAAAGGAAAGAGAGAAATGATCAAATGGGCAGAGAAATAGAAGAGTGCAATGTCATGAAAACCTAGAGAAGAGAGTATCCAGGTTAACAGTATCAAAAGTTTCATAGAAGTCAAGAAAAATGAAGGCTAAGAAGACAATTAAGAGGCCATTGGTAACTTTACAGAGAATAGTGTCAATCAAATGATTTTTGGAAGTCAGATTTCAGAGGGTTTAGAAGAGAGTGAGAAAAAAGGAGATCGACACACCAAGTGCAAGTGCAAGTAGCTTTCTTGAGGATTTTAGACATGAAACAGAAGAGGATGATAGCAGCAGGGATGGACAGATAGAGTGACAGGTTTTTTACATATGGGTTAGAAATAGACATATTTGTATGCCCAAGGGAAGCATCCAATAGACAGAAAGAGATTGAAGATTAGTGAAAGAGTAAGAATGACAGAGGAAGCAATCTCCTGGAGAAGAAAGAATGAAATGACTTGTGCATGTAGAAGGGTTTGCCTTGGCAGGGAGAGAGGCCACTCCTTCATGTGAGGCAGGCAAAAGGCTTCTGGGTGACATGAGATACGGAGGAGGGAAGAAAAGAGAGCTCTGGACAAATGGACTTAATTTTTTCACTAAGATATGAAACACAGTCATCATCTGAGAGAGTGGAAGAAGGAAGGCTTAAGTAGGTATAAGGTTTAGAATAGCCATTTTAATACACAAGATAGCAAATCAATTAGGTAGGTATAAAAGATAAATGTAAAAGATTTGCCTTGCTGTAGTTGATATACTAGTTGTGATTATATAAGGTCAACTTGTTGTGGACCCACACATGGTTTCATGATTTTCTAGGCACATGAATAGAAGTGAAGGAGGTTGATTGTGGGAGTAATCTGAGTAATGATGAGGCTTGGTCAGCAATAGGATAAGGGGTAAAGGGCTTGAGTTTAGTGAATGGCATGAAATTGAACTGATTTACCAATAGGTTGAGACAGAGAAGAAAGGAAAGTATATATATATATATATATATGAAGAATCAGGTAAAGGAATATATGGTAGAGCGAAAGGTGGAATGATAAAAGATTATGATAAAATAAAGGAATTTCAGAGTTTATGGATGTGGAAGTAAAACACTTGTAAGTGCTGGCTTTGATCAAGAATATACAGTTCTTATGCCCAAAGGGCTATAAATAATTTCATACCCTTTGACCCAGCAATACTACTTCTAGGCTTATATCCCAAAGAGATCATAGAAGTAGGAGGAAGAACCATATGTACAAAAATATTTATAGCAGCTCTTTTTGTGGTGGCAAAGAATTGGAAATTAAGGGGGTACCCATCAATTGGGGAATGGCTGAACAAGCAGTGGTATATGAATGTAATGGAATACGATTGTGCTATAAGAAACGAGGAGCAGATGGATTTCATATTTACCTGGAGAGGCTTATACGAACTTATGCTGAGTAGGAGAGTAGAACCAGGAGAAATTTGTACACAATTAGAAACACAACATATGTGTGATGACCAACTTTGATAGACTGGACTCTTCTCAGCAATGCAGGGTTATAAGTTGACGCCAAAAGACTCATGATGGAGAGAGATGTCTACATCCAGAGAAAGAACTGAGTTTGAATCCAGATTGAAGCAAATTACCTATTCTTTTTCTTGTTTGGTTTTGTTTCCTCTTTCCCATTGTTCATTCCATCTGATACAATCCTTCTTTATAACCTGACTAATGTCTAATGTGAAAGTATTTGCAGATCCTATACTTGATTGTATGCCGCCATGGGGGGGGAGGGGGGACAGGGAGAGAAAATTTTAAACTCAAAGAATTGTGGAACTGAATCTCATGAACTAAAAGTAAACAAACGAATCAATAAAGACCAAAAAAAATTTCCCTGAACATGAAAAAAAAAAGAATATACAATTCTGTTTATATCCCTGAGGTGGAGTGGAGGAGTGAGTCATAGGAACTGAATAGATTGAGAAATTGGAAATTAGGATATGTACGGGAATATCAATATGTATGCAGGAGTCCCCTAGTATGAAGGGCAAGTAGTTAGGGTAGAGAGAATGACCCTTCCTCAGGCACTGAACTCATTGATAAAGAAAAGAGAGTATTCTGAGAGTTGGTAGGTAACAGCTACCAGAGACTTATTTGGGTGATAAAATATACTTACATTCCCAGCATTTTGTTCTAGATTTTCTTTGAAATTACACCAAAGTCTTCAGGGCTTCCAACCACAGCAGCTGGATATCTGCTAAATATACAAACAGGATTTAGAAGTGCATTGTTGCCAGTGGAAATTCCAGATTTGCTTTTTTTTATGTCCCATATTCCATAGATAGAGACTGCCTAACATAGCTTAGTTCATAAAGTACTTGATCTGGAGTCAGAAAGACCTGGATTCAAGTACCACTTCTGACAGTTACTCACTATGTGATTGACCATGGAATAGTCAGTTCACATCTCTGAAGTTACAGGAAGATTGAAATCTTTAAAATCACATTAATATATTCACAAATACTGGCTCTTAAACATGAAAGAAATTTGTATGAAGTGTATCAATGGCCATACTAGAGAGCTAAGCATCTCTGCTAGTTATTTCTTCATAACCTATGTAACTAGCATTTAGGCTTTAAGAGTTCTTTGGTAAAAATCTGAAATGTTCACTGGGGATATTTGTAGTGTTTTTAATTTGTATCATAACCTGAATTTGGCATTTAGGAAAGACTCATCTATCTAGATACCCTAGAGATTTAGAAGTAACTTTAAAAATGGACACATTGTCTCCTGGACCATGTGAAATCATTGTACATTTTTTTCATTGTTAATCTTTAGCAGAATCTTACAAAGAATATTGGAACTGGAAGAGGCCTTAGAAATCAACTAGTCTGATCCCTTCATTTTTCACCTGAAGAAAGTTTTTCCTATATTTTAGGAGATTTCCTTCAAGGAGGATAAGGGTTTGTGATGGCAAATTTCCCTGATGGCATTTGACTTCTTTCCCATTAGTGACCTCAATTTAGCAGATGTATTTTAACAGGTCCTGACTTGCTTTCAACCCTTCAGTTTAGTTTTATTTGTACTTGTCTGGGGAAGGCTGAAGGAGGGCACAGATCAGGAAAAGGCATCAGACACAGACCAAAGCAAATTGAAGGAGAATAGTTTACTCTGTAATACTTCAAAATCTCCATTTTAAACACGCTATAAGTCACCTCTTCAGCATAATCACAAAGCACAAAGGAACATAAACACAACACAAAGTTCTAAAAAGTTGTGAAGTTTCCTTGAGGAGGAGTAGGAAGAAAGAAAAAATTTTGTTAAAAAAAGAGAAAGAGAGGGAGAGATGGATGGGGGGAAAGGGAGAGAGAGAGACAGAGACAGACAGACAGACAGACAGACAAAGAGACAGAGAGAGACAGAGACAGACAGACAGACAGACAGACAAAGAGACAGAGAGAGACAGAGAGAGGGAGGGAGAGAGAGACAGAGAGAGAGACAGAGAGACAGATACAGACAAAGACACAGAGAGAGAGACAGAGAGAGGGAGGGAGGGAGAGGGAGACACAGAGAGAGAGAGAGAGAGAGAGAGAGAGAGAGAGAGAGAGAGAGAGCTTAAAGGGAAATGCATGTATTTCAGTCTAATAAACTCAAAATACGTGGCATAAAACAATAGCTTGTGTGCACCTTGTTAGCAGTATGAACCAGAGGAAATGCTACAAAAGGAAGATCAGCAAGTTTATGGCTGATCATATTATAAAAATTAGAAGGGAGAAACATCTAAAAAGAGTTTCCTAGAAACTCCTCAATTATCAAATAAATCCAACCATAGCAGGTAGTTAGCCTAGTTTTCTTACTGGTCCTTGTCTCAGTACCAGGTGTGTTAAACTACTAATGATATCAAAGGCTATTTGGCATGTTTTTGTTTTGTAGAAAGAAAGGAATGGAGGAAAGATATGAGGAAGAGAGGGAGGGAAAGAAAGGAAAGAGAAAGGAATGAAGGAAGGAAGAAAGAAAAAAGAGAGAGAGAAAGAAGAAGGAAGGAAGGAAGGAAGGAAGGAAGGAAGGAAGGAAGGAAGGAAGGAAGGAAGGAAGGAAGGAAGGAAGGAAGGAAATAACCCAGTTCTGGATTATTCTTATTCTAAGAAATAATTAACTTATTCTTTCTATAAATTTTCATATTTTTCTCCCAAAGGAAAATGCAAAGCTTTAAAAAGTAAAACATTGGAAAGCCTCAGTAAAAAATACTACAGCAAGGCATGAAGTACAATTAGAGGGCATGGATGCACTTCAAATGTTCTGTTCTTGTCATTAGATTCTCTCAAGGATGTTTAAAAATTTATACCTTAAGGTTAGTAATATCCTCCTAATGTGTAAATGAGCCAGAATCCTTCACTGTGACTGTAGCTTTACTCAAATTACACATAACAGTAATGAGGTTTTTAATTTAAGCATAGCACTGAGGAAGAAAGAGAATGACTCTTCTCCTTTACCATTTAAAAGCATTTTACAAAACAGTATTCCTGAATTTTTAAGAATAAATGAGGGGGGAATTGTGGAACTAGACCAGGGGTTCATCACCTTTTCTGTATATCTTAAACCACTTTGTCAGTCTGGTGAAATCTATGGACTCTTCAGAATATTTCTAAATGCATATAATAAAATATATGAGGTTACAGAGTAATCTAGTTATTTTGAAGTGCAACTATCAAAATAGCAGCAACAACAACAAAAACAAAAAGCAAAACAAACAAAACCCAAGTTTACAGATCCTAGGTAAATATTCTCTGGATTAGATTTAGATAATTAAGTATCAAAACTATAAACAGAATACTGGCTCCTCTTTTCCTGTCTTTGACAATGTCTCCCCAGAAATAGATGCAATATTTTAAAAATAGCCATGAGAATAAGCAACACTTTTGTGACAACAAAAATGAAAACAATTACTACCCCTCATGTAGGGAATAGCTAAATAAATTGTAGTGCATGAAACCAATGGGTTACTATTGTTCTATGAGAAATAACAGGTATAATGAATGAAGAGAAGAATAGAAAGATTTACATGATCTGAGGCAGAGTGAAGCAAGCTGAAACAAGAAAATAATATGCACAATGACTACAGCAATGTAAATGGAAAGGACAAAAACAAAAGTGGAATTTAAAAATTAAAAAGAATAAGCATGGTCCTGAGGAAGAAATGAAAAGCCATTCTGACCCTACTCTATGGAGGTGGGACATCCACAGATATTGAACATTGCATATATTTTCAGCCTTTTTCTATGTATTAATCAATTTAACTGGCAGTTAGAGGGGGGCAACCAAGAAGACAGCATAAGATTAGAATTGATTGGCTACATGGAAACAACAAGTGGGGAAGAAATTAAAGCAGGTAGCTAATATAAATTTTATACTAAGGTCTCAAGTTTTTCAGTGGCGAGCCAGTCAGACCAGGGAGGGAAAAAAGAGCTAATTATTACAGATTTGGAATAAGGTGCCGCAATGAGAACAGCTTAGAAAGAGAGCTGGGAGCTATAGCTGGAAAGTCAATGTGAATCACTACTCCTGTATTATATTTTAATTATTGTTAATCCTGAAAAAAGTATCTCAATTGTTTAAAAGAAAAAAAAGCTGCAATTTATTTATCACAAGATGGCACCTCCATTTTATACTCAATTCTCATCTTTCTTTTGATTATTATTTTTCTAACTATTCTCTATATTGTCATCTTTTCTTATATTAATTTAATTACTCTCATCATATGCCATGAGAGGCAGCAAGTGCAGAATATTGGAAAGAAAACTGGGCTTGGAGTCAGGAAGACCTGTGCTGATGTAAAAGGGAAAGTTAATCTGGAAAGTTCAGTTCCCAGCTCTCTCTCTCTCTCTCTGTGAAGGAAGACTTTGGGCAGAGCTTAGCACTCTGTCCTCCAGCCCTCCAGTCAGAGGATGCTGAGGGATTTAAAACAGTGTTGAATATTCTCCTCAACTGGAGATGTAAGATCTTTGGGGGCAGGACTATTTTGGGTTTTGTTTTTGTTTTGTTTTGTTTTTTGCTATTCTTCATACCCTTACCATTTAACACAGTAGAGACTAACTGATTACATCAAGTATAGCCACTAAAATCCAAACTTATCTTGGTTTTCCCAAATAACAATAGTAAAAAGAAAAATCATGCTCACTAGGCAGTACTTCTTTGCATTAGTAAAATCAAAAGTTACAGGTTGTGCTGAGGGTAAGAGGAAATGATGGAAGTTCAAATGAAGTTGAATGAATCATACACACACACACACACACACACACACACACACACACACACTTCAGAACCTCCACTGTCAAAATGAATACTGGAATCAGAATGACAGTAAAGAGGAAATAATCATGAAAATGAGACCCCAATCAGTCAAAATATTTGCAATTATAAGATTTCTTTGAAGAACATAAGAGGAAGAGCTCAGGTGAGATTGAAAAATTATTAGTTTCTATTTCCCATCTGAGAGAAGCATAAAGGAAAGACTGAAATAAAAATAATCATGTAAGATTTTCACAAAATGATATATAGTCATAAAGGAACAGCATTATACCAAGGACAAGTTGGTGAAATGGAAGTGAGGGTGGTAAGGGGTTGTGAGGAGAACACTGTCAAGGGACCTGGATTCTGTCTGGCTCTTCCCCTTCCTTAATATGTGTCATTGGGCATGTTATCCTTTTGGGGACTCTTGTTTCCTCATCCATGAAATGAGGGTATTAGATTAGATGACCCTAAAACCCCTTCTAGCCTAACAAACTAAAACAAAATAGAAATCACATCCTTTTCCCGGCCATCCTATCTATCTATCTATCTATCTATCTATCTATCCATCCATCCATCCATCCATCCATCCATCTATCTAAGTATCTACTTTATTTGTCTATTTATCTCTATCTAATCTATTGTGGTGTTGTATAGTTCTTTCATTTCTGAATCTGGCTAAAAACACAAAGGAGAGCTTGTGTCCTTGTCTCAAAGGGAGAATGGTCACTACTCTATAGTTGGTTACTGTGCAGTACAGGATCACTTTGCCCATATGTGAATTTTGAATTCACATTAAATCATTGGAACGTACAAAAAATACATAGATGCTTTGATATGATGATAACCTGTATAGGAACAAGAGGTAGTCATTGCTAAATAAACAGAAAAGACAAAAAAAAAAGAATTCATTTTGTCACTGTTTTAAGTTCAAAATATTTTTTAAAAAGAAGAAAAGAAATAGGACATTGAATTTTCTTACTCTGGGCTAAATAACATCTTTGTGACTCAATTTCCTTATCTGAAAAATGAGAGGGTTGAAATAGATAGTCTCTAAGGTCACTTCCAACTCCCAGGCTATGGATCTTATAAATCTCTAGCCTTTTCTTAGTGTGCCATTATATAAGGTACACATATATGACAGATGTGAAATACAAATATCCATGAAGGACCATCAATATTTATTAAGAATTGATTATATCTAGCCCTTAAAATAAGGGTGTTGTGCAGGCTAACCCAATTCTCAATTGCCGAAGTTCTCCCAGGAGTCTGTGTGTGGGGGTTTATATATTTATAGACCCAAACTTTATTGAGTCTTCTTAATCATAAAACATACATTATCAACAGAATAGACAACAACTTACCATAGATATAGACGTGCTATAATAAGACCTCATACGTGCACTTCTGTTTAACAGCCATGGCAATTTTTTTAAAAACATTTTTTCTTACCTATCATCTTTATTCCAGCTCCATCTTCTACCTGTCCTAGATTGTACCTCAAAGAGCAACTTCTAGAGTTTCAGTTCTTCTGGTCTTTTAGGGGCTGAAATCTGCTTTCCCTTGCTAACATGCAACAATCTAAAATGTTTCCAGTAATCCAATATTTCTACATGCATAAAACAATAAATTTAATCAATGAGTATAGTAGATTTATATCTGTTTTATAATCCTCAAATAAAAAATATGCTAAACCCTATAAAATGGATATAAATATATTATACATATTGATTATGCAAAAACTCTCCATGTAATGCCTGGCACATTGTAAATGCTTAATTAACACATGTGGTCTGAGTAACTGGTATGTTATAGAGTACACATATTTTGTAGGTTTTAAAAAATACATATAGTTTATAGGTAGAAATAAATTAAAATTAAGGTGTTAATTCCTTTCATATCTCAAATGTGATTTCCATCCCTATCTATATGTGTCCTGGTTTCTTTTCTGCTCCAGGAACTATTATGAGTTCCAATCCATGTCATAGCATTTTAATTTATTAAAACTTGTCTAGCAAAAGTATCATTAAGAATTATAGAATTTCAACTTGGAAGGAACCTTAAAGGTAATCTAATCTCAACTCTCCTTTTACAACTGAGTAGACTGGAGCCTAGAAAGGTTAAGTGAGCTGGAATTCAAACTCAAATCCTTGAACTCTAAATCCTGTTCTCTTTTTTGTATGACAGATGCCAATTTCAGTATGACATTTGAAACATGAATGTCGAGCTATGAAGGAAAATCTACAAAGAGATATCATTGGACATTAAAGTCACAAACAAATTCATTTTTAGTGTCTCTTTACATATAAGAATTGCAAGATCTATGATTTTTATTTTTTTTTTAAAGCAATTGGGGTTAAGTAACTTGCTCAAGGTTACACGGCCAGTTGTTTCTGGGTGTGGTGCTGAGTATCTGAGGCCGGATTTGATCCAGCTCATCCCGACACTGGAGCCGGTACTCTTACTCGCTGAGCCACCTGGCCGCCCCGATCTATGATTTTTAAAGCAATTGTTAATATGGATCAGTGGTATTCAAGACTAAAACTCACCCTAGATTATGAAACTTGCCTAGGGACAGTTTATAAAGATGACATGGTAAGCAAAGTCTGGGAGCATTACACAAAATTTCACCAGTGGAGACAAAGGCTTTAGGGTTCTGGGGTTTGTTTGGTTTTACCTGAAAGTCTAATTTGTTAGGATCCTATTAAATCCCTAATTTGATGTTCAAGCACACTGCCAAATAAGCCTTCTTCATTAGCATAGATATAGAGATGTGGCTGGATGGAGATGTGGCTATGGATCTGTTGCTCTCTAGATATGAAAATAGATATGGGTAGGAATTAAAACTTGGGTCTAGATAACAATACCAATATAAATCTGTTCAATTTGCTGCATTACTGAGTCATTCTTAAAGTAAAGTGTAGGGTAAGAATAGAAAGCAAAGTAGAAAAATCCCTTATTTCTTGAAATAGATTCCTCCCTCCCTCCCCCCGAGATCTTAGATATTGTCCTCTGAAAACACTCAGGGTTGGGTTTTTTTTTGGGGGGGCAAGTATTTGATGCTAACACAATACAGTAAAAAGGAAGCTTTCATCCCCCAGTTTATGTGAGTGCTCCCATGTAAAATAAGTATAGAAAGGTGGTGTTGAGTCAGTGAAGTACAAAGTTGGGAGTCATGAATTCTATTCTCAGCTCTGCCCTTGCTTCATTTGGTGCTTGTGAGCAATTCCTTCTCCTCTCTGAAATCCAATTTCCATAACTAGAAGATAGATATCTTAATACAACTACAATTCATGGACAGTGTAGATCTTCATTATCTGTAAAATATCTTGAAGTAACTGACTAAAATAAAGGATGTCATATAATTGTTACTGGGAAGCTGAAAGTATTAATTCTTTCAAGAAATGTTTTCAAATACTTCTTGTTTGAGTTTATTCTCTAGCCATTTAAAATTTGCATTGATTAGCATTATTTTTCTGTGAAATGCAAAAAGTTCATGACATAATTCTTAGCTTGTAATCTCTAGGAAATCCTTTGTATGCAGAGAGACTCCAGATCTTTTCAGTTTGAAATCCACTCATGCATAACAAAGGTTATGTACTTTCCCAGAGGTTTTTGTCTTGGACCAGTTGGGAGGGAGGAAAAGACTCAGGTGAGTTTATTTAATAATTGATAGTGGAAATTGAGTCTAATGAAATTTCCACTATCCTGAAACATGAACTTTATATTTATTATCTTTTATTATCCCCTAATACTTGTGTTGGCAGTTTCCTGGAATCCTCTGGTTGAAATGCATGTTGATAATCTGAAGCATTTGCTATGCAGTTTTTTCAACAAAATTAGCATTCTTTCTTCTGTTGATCTCACAGGTATATCTTATAAGCAGTGGTGATAAGCATATCTCATAGGAGTATGCATTCTTAGTAAACTTATTTAGTAATAAATACGTGTGGAAATTTTTTTTTTGCCAACTTCTGAGAGGAGGCAAAATTCTTTAATTAAATGAAAAAGCAAAGCTGGTGGGGGAAAAAAACATTCATGAAAACAGATACAGTTCCTCATATGGATATACTCAGAAATAGTCTATTTTCAATAACACATGTTATGAGAAATCAATGAGGTTTAGAGATGTTGATGAAACACATTGAAAAAACAATATTTCTACTTAAATGTTCATAAAATTTTAATTATTGATGCATGTAATATGTTATCCATGATTTTATTCACCTGATTTTATAGATAAAGAAACTGAGGGCTAATGAGCTAAAATGACATGATCTAAGTTAGAGAACCACAAAATCAGAAAATCTTAGAATTGAAACATGTCTTAGAAGCATCACGTTCAACCATAGACCAAAAGCAGAAAGGAAGGAAGAAAAAAGGGAAGGAAGGAAAGAAGAAGGGAAGGAAGGGAGGAAGGAAGGAAGGAAGGAAGGAAGGAAGGAAGGAAGGAAGGAAGGAAGGAAGGAAGGAAGGAAGGAAGGAAGGAAGGGAGGGAGGAAGGAAGGAAACAAGCATTTTTAAGCACCTACTATGTACCAGGATCTGTGTTAAGCCTTTGTCACAACATCCCTAAGTAGTTGGTGCTATTGTTATTTCTATTTTTATAGTTGAGGAAACTGAGGCAAATAGGTAAAGTGACTTGCCTGGGGTCACACAACTATAAATGTCTGGGGTTGGATTTGAATTCAGGCCTTCCTGACCCTGGACCTGGCATTCTATCCACTGTACCATTTGGCAAATCCAATCCATCCAAAAGCACAATCCAAAGCAGAATGCTCTCTATAGTATCTCTGGCAGATCTAGCCTCCTCTTGATTGCTTCTTGTGACAAAAACCTCACTGGATTTGAAGTGACTCATTCCTTTGTTGGATAGTTCTAATTATTAGAAAAGACTTCCTGCCAAACCAAAATTTGCCTCCCTGTAATGTATTCTTATAAGCCCTAGTTGTACTTTTTATAGTTGCAAAGAATATCTATGCTTTGTGTTCCATATGGCAGTCATTCGAATATTTAAAGGTACTTGTTGGTTTATAGAGCACAGGGTCTGGAGTCAGGAAGAGCTGAGTTCAAATACAGCCTCTGACACTTAGTAGCTCTGGTACTTTGGGGAACTCAACCTTTGCCTGCCTCAGTTTCCTCATACTGTGATGGGTATAAAATGGAGGTAATAATAGCACCTACCCCGTACCTCCAAAGTTGTTGTGAGGATCAAATAAGATAATATTTGTAAAGCACCTTGCAAATCTTAAAGCATTATATAAATTATCATCATCATCATTGATTATTATTATTATGATTGTGTACCTTTTGATCGACCTCTTCTGGGGACACCCTAGTTGTTGATGTTCCCTTAAAAATGTAGCACTAATAATCAGACTTATGTCTGGTTCCATCTTATGTGATCTGACATGTGTAGAATGTAATAGCACAACTACTTCCTGGAATGTGAATACTCCGGAAATGTGAATATTCTAGTGTATCTGAAACTTCATCAATGTGAATATTTCCTCCAATGCAGCAAACAAATGCAACCATGACTTCCCAGGCATATAATGTCCAGATCCAGAGGACTTAGATCTGGATACTCTTCCTATTAATTCAGTCTAAGGTGATGTTTCTTGGGCTACCGGTTTTTCAACAAAGAGAGACATAGAAGATGTTATTTGGGATGTTTATATTGAGAAAAGGAGGTAAACAGGGCCTCATAACAAGCATGAGATGCAGAAAATAAATGGATAGCATAAGTGCGGTACTGATACCCTTGAGATACTCAATGGAGGTTTTATGGGGAAAAATTGGAAATGAATCAAAAGACAGCAAGATATGGAGGGATTGTGATCTGCATTGGTGAGGGTAGTAGTCACTGCTGATATCACTGAACCATCAGAGTAATGTTATTAGAATTCTTAGCAGCTACAGTGTACTTGTAGTCAATAACAACCCCAGATCTTTTTTAAATGAATTGTTAAGTCAGGTCTCTCCCATCCTGTATTTGTGCAGCTGTTGTTTTTATTTTTTTTCTTTTTAACTTTAGAGGAGAGCTTTGTGCTTGTCTCTGCTTCATTTCATCTTATTAGTTTGTGTTCATCAGCCTAGGCCATCATGATCACTTTAAATCTTGACTTTGTATCTACTATAGTAACTATTCCTTCCAGCTTTGTATCATGTACAGATTTGACAAGCATGTCTTCATCCAAGTCACTGAGAAAGCATGGACCAGGATGAAGGCAAGTACAGGGCTTTATGAAACACTGTTAGTCAGATCCCTCTAGGCTGACACTGATCTATTACTCAACCAGCTACACAGTTAATTAGTAGAAGAGCCAGGACCAGAACCCAGGTCTCCTGGCTCCTAGTCAGTCACATTTCTTCCTTTGTCACAGAAGTAGCTTTTTTTCTTATACATATCACCCTCATCTATATTTAGGAAAGTCATCAAAAGAAACATTTATCATTGCCACAAAATCGGAGAAGATTTTAATCCATCAAAACTCCCTTTTGACCATATTCAGGGTGAATTAATAAGAGGGTAGCATGACTTGTTATTTCATTAGAAAAGAATAGTAAATCATATTCTGAGAGAGAAGTAGGAATCCAGTCCTGTGCATTCTTTTAGGGATTGTTGGGGGGTGGGATGAGTCTCTCATCTCTACCATTGACTCAAATTCCTCATGATTATGTTCCCCCCAGTTTTAGCGCTACAGTTCCATTTAACCATTTAACAGTCAGATTAACTTTTAGAAAGCAATATTTACTTTCAAGGCATTACAATAGCAAAACATACTGACATTCCTCCTAACCCCTCAAGGGCATAATATCCCCTAAACCATGCCCAATCCTCCTTATGCCTTGCTCCCATCTCTGGGAAAGAAGTTTAGGTTCATAGCTTAACCCAGTTCCTAAATGGCATTAGTCCTATTAAGCTCCAAATTCAAAACACATTGAATTTGTGTCCTAGGACACTGGTTTCTAAGAGCTCCCCTGTTTGGCTAGTTTCAGCCTCAGCCTGGAAACCTGGGCCCTAGGTTCCCTTTGGTTCAGGTTCTTGGGTCTAGGGCTACAGTCCCTGTACCTAGAACCAAAAAGAATAAACAATGATGCAAACCACAGTAGCGTCAACACAATATTCACAGCACCTAAGATGGCTATGAACATGCTGGCATAATTCTGAATCACAAAATATAACAGACTCTTCACTTGGAAGACAGAACGAAAACATTTATTCTAACACCAGAAAATCAAATCCCCAAACCAGAAAACCAAATCCATCATAGCAATAAAGAAATCTATATACAATAACAATGCAGGGGATACTGCCATCTCCAAGCCTTCCCCCTGCTAGGGCCTCCCCACTCCCACAGCTCACTTCCTCCTTCCTCTCTGTCCCTCAATTCTAACGACTCTGACCAACTTCCTCTCAGTTGTCCTCCACCCTTCCTGTTCTATGCATTCAGCAAGCTCCTCCCACCATAGACTCATGTGACTCAGGTATCCATGTGACTCAAGCAGGTCACATGGGCCTATTAATGGATGGGAAAGATCTTTCCATTTACATTACCTTTATAACACCATACCCATTTCTCAGGGCCATGTTGCCAAACAGTAGGGGAAGGTACCTCCAAATCTATTTCCAATTACCATATGATGCCAGTCAGTGAGTGAATTAATCTTTTACCATTAGATACCTCTGGAAGAAACAAAGACTGAATCAGTCAAGCAAGTTTAAAGACACAGGATAGAAAGAAACTGCTTCCTCCCACATTGTATGTCTTTTCCCAGAAGCAAGTCCTTGGCATCTCCCATGTGAATGTTTCATATCAGGTAGTCTGAACATATGCCAAAACCCCAGTCCATTAATATATTTATATATGTCATATGTGTGTATCCATACACATATATATGTATACATATATATTTTATATATACATATGTGTGTATTAGGTATGTATAGTTTTTTATATGTATGTGTTTACATATACACACATATATACATATATATTAGTAGAGTAGGGCTTTGGTACACACACATTGCCTATATAACATGTGTGTGTATATACACACACACATACACATATGGGCATTGAAATATTACCAGTAAACATCTAAATGTAATATTTGGCATGCATTTGGAAAAATAAAAGTAACTTTGCTTCATTAAAAGGATATAAAATTCTTTATCTTTCCTTCTCTCTTTTTCTCCTTTCCTTTCTTTCACCCTTCCTTTGACCTTTCCTTTCTTCTACTCTTCCTCTCTTACTCCCTCCCTCTCTGCTTCCCTCCTCTATCTCTTTCTGTGTGTGTGTGTGTGTGTGTGTGTGTGTGTCCCTCCTCCTTCTCCATGTCCCTCTCTTTTTCTTCCCTTCCCTTCAAAGGTGAAAGCACAGGGGTCTCTCACAACCTGATCCTACTCCACTCAGCATAGAAGGTCTGTTCAATTTTCTGACCTGAGCTAGTTTGCCCCATAATAGGCAACCTCAATTCCTAGGTACTCACCATACTGCTGCCAAACAGTGAGATACATTTTTAGCTTAGCCAACTTTAGTTCAGAATTTCCAAGCTCAAGCAGTCCACAAACCTTCATGTCCTTGGTAGTGGGTATTACAGGCCTGTGCTACCACACCCAGCCTATTTTCTATTATATTAATGAACCTTTAATAACGTTTCCTTTCAGAATGATACTCTTTTGTTGAGTTTAAGTGAGATTTGCTTTAAGAGTTATAATACTAGCTACCATAAAATTGTTCACACTGTGTTCACTCCATATTGGCCTTTAAAGTAAATCAACCACTGCATATCTTCCCTGAAGCATCCCACAAATATCCATGTTCTATAGTCCCCTACTCAAAATAGGAAAGTATGGCAGAGGTAGAGTGGGCAAGCCATATTTTTTTGAAAGATAAGCATATTAAAATACCCTTTCCATTGAGGGTTGTTCCCCATCCCACCCCCAGTAAAATAAAGCTGAACAGTGAGAATTCTCTATTTGTCATTTACCATCACTATTCCATAAACTTCAAAAAAGTAACTTTACTACCTGAGAACAGAGCTGAACAAGGAAGTGTCAGGCATTACAGGAAGCTAAGGACAGGAAAAGATGGTAAGTGTTGAACATCATGGGGGAATGAAATTTACAAGCTATGCTGCAGCTCCCCCTGAGGAGCTGCCTGGAATCTTCTACTTTGATCCCCTCAATTCCCTTGGAAATTCCCCAGAATCCCCAGAGAGTGAAAACATTAACTTCAATAAATTTTGACAGTGAAAGTTCAACTAGCATCAAACTATGATAGACAGCCCACGTTCAATCTCCTTCTTAGTAGGAAAGTTCTTCTATACAATTTTATCCTTTTTATTGTTTTGTTATAACAGATTTAGTTGCATTATGCTTGTTAAATTTTATATTCTCATTCACTGAGACTTACATCTAATTTATAGCAGGTTATGGCTAAATTGTGCCTGATGAGACACGCTTTGGAAAGACACTGCACAGGAGTACTGACAAATATTCAACCCAGCGTCTAAGAAGTAAGCCATGATTATCAAGGATGTTCGAGAGAGGCACTCTTTAGTCCTGATGAGCCCTCCTTTAGTTATAAAGATGGACTAACAAAGCATTACTTTTTAATTTTAAAAAAATCAGTATGCAAAATTTTGGGGGTAGTATTCAAATATATTAAAGAAACAATTACTTTTACTCAGTGGTTTCACTCTAATGGTTTGGGATATGTGTAGTTACATGGGTTCATCCATTGAATAAATATTTTGTTTTGCTCCCAATAGTCTCAGGAAAGATTTTCCCCCAGAATTCCTAAACCAAATGCAGTTTTCCATTGTTGTTGTTGTTCAGTTGTTTCAATTGTGGCCAACTCTTCGTGACCCCATTTTGGATTTGTTTTTAGCAAAGATACTGGAGTGATCTACCAAATGAGGAAACTGAGGCAGAGCTAAGTGACTTTCTCAGGGTCACACAGCTAGTAAGTGTCTAAGTTCAGATTTCAATTCAGGAAGATGAATCCTCCTCATTCTGAGCCTAGTGTTCTATCCACTGAACTACATTTCTCAAAATTTCTCAAAATGTCTATGATTTTTTTTGACTAGTAAACTTTGTCTTGAAATTGTGTCTTCACCACACCTGACTGGAATGAAACCTGCAGGCCATCCATGAGCACTCTGCTGACCATTTGGAATGCCCTACAGGATTTGGTTACCTATGATGTGATAACTACCAATAATATGACCTATCAAGTGAGGTCACTGCCATTGGTGGCCTTACGCAAATATGTGGCTTTCAGAAGACTTCTGCAGGTGTTCCTGCTCCCAGGTGCTTTCATGGCTTCCAGGATTCACTGGAATGCAAATCAAGCTAGGATTCTGGTAGCAAAATAAATCCACATGGGTCTTTCAACAATTGCTATAAATTTGCAATGTACTTTTTAAAAGACATTGTTCAATTTCCTTTCTACCTCAGGGATTCCAAAAGCATTGTTTGGCTGTCACAAACCTTTATACTAAGGGTTTCATTCATTTACTATTTTTTTAATAACTACTATATATAAGGCATTGTGCTAAGCATGCTGACAAATATAAACTAGGTCTCTAACCTCACAGGATTTACAATCCAGTTGGGAAGAAAAGGCCACACATGAAAAATCTGAAAATAAAAGAATTAAATAAAAACACAAGCTATCAATATAAGAAAACAGTTCCTAAAACAGGGCCTTGAACATAGCAGACATTTGATAAATGATTGTTGATGTCATTTAATATTGTTTTACAGTGGCATTCACTAAACCCCAAAGAGTAGTCTCAATAATGTGTTATATGAGTTAAAAGATGGGACAGAATGGTTAGTGAGGACTTCATAAAATTGGAATTTGACCTGTGTATTAAAGAATGGGTAGGATTTGGAAAGATAGATGTTAGCATGGAAGGAACTCACCTTTCTCAGGGTAATGGATTTATTTTATTTAGCTTCATCACAGTTCCACCATTTTCCTATCTCTTCTGCAGTATTAGTAACTGAACTGATGGCCTTTTCACTGACCACTTATTTCCACTGACTTCAAATAACAACCAGGTAGTGAGATTTAACAAAGATTAATAAAAATCAAAATAAAACAAGACCAAAAAAAACCTTTTAGGAAGCTAAAGGAAGATGACAGTAATGCAGGTAAACTACAAAGTAACAGTGGGTCCACACACATAGAGCAGAAATCACATCTCTTCATTTGCCAAGCCTTCATTCTACTTAAGAAAACTCATTGGAGCAGCTACGTGGCACAGCGAATAGAGCACTGGCCCTGGAGTCAGTAGGACCTGAGTTCAAATCCAGCCTCAGACATTTAACACTTATTAGTCATGTAACCTTGGGCAAGTCATTTAACCTCAATTGCCCTGCCTTTCCAGAGGAGGAGGAGGAGGAGGAGGAGGAGGAGGAGGAAGAAGAAGAAGAAGAAGAAGAAGAAGAAGAAGAAGAAGAAGAAGAAGAAGAAGAAAGAAAGAAAGAAAAGGAAAGAGAACTCATAGAATTGTCAGGAAAAAAAATCATGTTTATGTAGAAAAAAATGGAACTTCAAAGAAATAGTTTGATGTTCAAATTGTCTCTCGTTTTTATTGATGCCTTTTGTTTTTTTACATCACAATTATTTCTGCATATATTCCTCCCCACAAACACTTGAAAAGCCATTGCTTGATACAAAAGGAAAAGGAAAAGAGGAATAAAAGAAGTACAAAAATACTAACCAATTAAACAATGGTATCTGACAGCATATGGAAGCATTCCAAACCAATAGTAAACCTCAACAATGAAGGGAGGAAGGTACATTTCTCAATGATTCTCCAGAACCAGACTTGGTCATTATAATTACACAGTATTTAGTTTCAGTTTTAATTCTTACCATTTAAACTGGTTGTCCTCCAAATGAATATTGTTTTCCTGGTCCCATTCCATTTAGCATTGGTTATATATGTTTTCCATGCTTTCCTGAATTCTTCATAGTCTTCATTTTTTTGTATTTATATATGACAACCTTTTTTAAGACAAATTTAATATCAGAGATATACTGTCCCAAAGGTACTATGATGTCAACAGCTAGAAAATAACAAGGGCATATTTATCATCTAGCATTTGCAAATCTTATAAAGCTTATGCACCTACCTTTGACCACTATAATTTGTATATGCTTTGTCTCTGACTTAACTACCAGTGAAATAGGGGTGTCTATGGATGGAATGTGTATATGTACAAAGAAGACAGCTAGGTGTTTCAGTGGATAGAGTGCTGGGTCTGGAGTCAGTAAGACCTGAGTTCAAATTTGGTCTCAGACACGTACTAGGTGTGTCATCCTGGGCAAGACATCTAGCCTTGTTTGTCTAAGTTTCTTCATTTGTAAAGTGAGCTAGAGAAGGAATGGCAAGTAACTCTAGTATATTTTCCAGGAATATCCCAAATGGGGTCACAAAGAGTTAAACATGACTGAAATGACTAAAGATAACAACATGGATGGTGAACTGGTAATGTCATAGAATTATCAGCTTAGAATTCTGGAGTTGGAAGGGACCTCAGAAACTATTTAATACAGGGGTTCTTAAGCTTTTTTGTGTCATGGACCCCTTTAGCCATGTGGAGAAACCTATGGAAATCTTCTTGGAATTATGGTTTGGGGTTTTGTTTTTTGCTTTTTTTTAGAGGGGGAAGGCAGGGCACAGAGGAAGAACCAAATAGGTTATTTTATAGTGAGAAGCAAATAACCTAACAGATAAAGCACTCTATACCTACATTATTAAGTGACCTGCCCAAGGTCACACAACTAGTAAGTATTAAGTGTCTGAGGCTGGATTTGAACTCAGGTCCTTCTGACTCCAGGGCCGGTGCTCTATTCACTGTGCCACCTAGTCGTCCCAGAATAATGTTTTTAAATGCATAAAATAAATAGGGTGACAAAGGAAATAAAATATACTGAAGTAAATATGCATTTTTCCAATATAACTTCCTGGTACCCTGAAGTCCTGGGATCTGTGGATCCCAGAGTAAGAACTCCTGATCTAATCCAACCCTCTCACTTTATGGATAAGGGAACTGATAGTCAAAGAGTGAATTCATGAGGTCATAGATCTAGAACCAAAAGAGAACTCAGAGGTCATCTAATTCAACCTTTTCATTTTACAAATGAAGAAACTTAGGCTTAGGGAGGTTAAGTGACTTGCCTAAGGTTAACAAAGGCACTAACATTCAGAGGCAGGATTTGAACCAAGGACCTCTGACTCTGGAGCCCATGTTCTTTCAATTGTGCAACTCTCTGCCCAAAATCTTGTGCTTAGGTCAGGGCTATGCTCATACAATCATGTCACTGCGACTACAATCGTCATTGGCAATTATCCTACTTGAAGCAGTAAACATTAGCTCCATAGTGCCAAGGGATGGCCCTATTTGACATGATGTGAAGCAAACAGACCTACACAATATGATGAAAGGAATGTAAAACCTCTACCCTGCAGCCTCAAATACTTCCCTCACTTGTGTACCTGAAAAAATATCCTTAAAGCTAAAACTGAATTGAGCTCTGACCAGGCAACTTAAAGATGAACTTTAGTTGTTAAGAAAAGCCTACTAAGGAAAATCACCAAACTCTCGTCTTTTTCTTTGACATTAAAAATGCTGGTGCCTTGAATCATGCAGGCCTCATCTGAAAGAACAAACTATTTTCAAGGCTATAGGAAAAGTAGACTGTGAGAACTCAGCCAAGTCTGATTGTACAAGGATTAAGAAACATAATCAGAGAGCAGGCAAATACAGCATAGAACACTATGGCAGAGAAGACAGCAATCATCAACACAGTATTGGCTGCACAATTGACAACCACTTGGCCAGATCTATAATGAATGTCCTACAAGCAGATAGAATGATGCAAGTGAAAGCTCCATCACTATAATGTGACAGTTAATTGAGACTAGGCTTCCACAGGGGCCACAGAGGAAGAACCAAATAGGCTATTTTATAGTGACCTAGCAGATAAAGCACTCCATACCTGTATTATTTTCAAGGCGCAATTCAGGAGTGATTTGTATTGTCAGAGGAAGGACTCTCTAGACATGCAGAACAAAAGTTAAAAGTGTTAGAGACATAAAATGGTTCACTCAGAAATGAAAGGCAATTATCAAAATAGAACATCAGCAGAAGACTAAAGAAAACTTTACAATATATAGCCAAGATGAGCCTTGTGCTAAGCTATTAGATACCCCTAAAATACTATATTTACCCAAATGAAGCAAGGGCTTGGCTTCACCAATTTTTTTTTTTTCAAATAAATGTATTATTTATTTATTTGTGACTTTCTTTTCTTTTGAAATTTGGAGTTCCACATTCTCTCCCTCCCTCCCAGGCCTCCCCCCACACACAGAGAAGGAAAGTAAATGATATCAATTATACAAGCAAAATCATGCAAAACACAATTCCATATTAGCCATATCACAAAGAAAAAGAAAGTGAAAAAATTATACTTTAATTTGCACTCAGAGTTCATCAATTTTTTCTCTTGAGGTCAATAACATTTTTTCATCATGAGTTCTTTGTAATTAGTCATTGAATTGATCAAAGTAGCTAAGTCTTTCATGGTTGATCTTCATTAAAACATTGCTATGGGGGCAGCCAGGTGGCTTAGCAAGTAAGAGCAGCGGCTCCAGTGTCGGGATGACCTGGGGATCAAATCCGGGGGATCAAATCTTGAGCAAGTTACTTAACCCCGATTGCTTTAAAAAAAAAAAACATTGCTATGCACAACAATCTCCTGATTCTTCTCATTTCAGTTTATACTAGTTCATAAGTCTTATTTTTCAGAAACCACCCCTCTCATCATCTCTTGTTGCACAGTAATGTTCCTTTACAATCATATGCCACAACTTGTTCAGTCATTCCCCAGTTGTTAAGCCTCCCCTCAATTTCCAATTCTTTGCCATCACAGAAAGTGCTACAAATATTTTTATATAGGTCTTTTTCCTTTTTCTTTCATCTCTTTGGGCTACAGACCTAGTACTAGTATTGCTGGATCAAAAACTATGCACAGTTTTACAGCCTTTAGGGCATAGTTCCAAATTTTTCTCCAGAATGTTTGAACCAACACTTTATTAGTGTACCTATTTTCCCTCATACCCACCAGCATTTGTCATTTCTGATATGGGTGAAGTGAAACCTCAGAGTTGTTTTATTTTGCATTACTCCAATCAATAGTGATTTAGAGCATTTTTTTTAATATGACAGCAGATAGCTTTGGTTTCTTCTTCTGAAAATTGCCTGTTCAATAATCTTTAATCATTTACCAATTAGGGAATAGTTCTTATTTTTCTAAATTTGACCCAGTTCCCTATATAATTTTAAAATGAGACCTTTATCAGAGGAATTTGCTGTAAAAAGTTTTAAACTGCTTTTCATTGTTTATAGTATCTTTTAGCAAAGATGTAGTGTCCCTAATTGTCTCTTCTAATTAGGTCTCTTTTTCCTTTTGCTTTGTCTGAGATCATGATTGCTACCCCTGTATTTTTTACTCCAGCTAAAGTATAATAGATTCTGCTTCTGCCATTTATTTTAACTCTGTGTGATGGTTTCTGTTTCAATGTGTCTCTTCTAGACAACATATTGTTGGATTCTGGTTTCTAATCTATTTTGATATCCACTTCCATTTTATGGATGAGTTCATCCCATTTATATTCACAGTTATGATGACTAACATTGCTTTTCCCTCCATCCTATTGTCTTCTTTTTATATTTTTCTCTCTTTTTGTCCTGTCCCTCATCAAAAGTCTGCTTTGCTTCTGACCACTGCCTTTCTTAATCCATCCTCCCTTTTGTTATCCCCCCCATATGTTTATTTCCCTATTAAGACAGATTTCTATACCCAACTGAGTGTGTATATATAGTCTTCCCTTATTGAACCAATTTCAGTGAGAGGGAAGTTCAAGCACTGCCTGCCATACCCTCTCCCATTTTTCCCTTCACTGTAAAGGCTCTTCCTTGCATGCTTCTTTAATGTGAGAAAATTTTCCACATTCTACCTCTCTCCTTCCCCTTCTCCCAGTACATTACTCTTTCTTACCCCTTAATTTTTTCTTATCTCATACCAAAATGATTGACTCACATTTATGACCTCTGTCTGTGTGTATAGATATAGATATAGATCTTCTAACTGTCCTAAAAATGATACAGTTCTTAGGAGTTACATTTGCCATCTTCCTATATAGGAATGTAAACTGTTTAACTTTATTGAGTCTCTTATGATTACTCTTTCATGTTTAACTTTTTATACTTCTCTTGAGTCTTGTGTTTAAATGTCAAATTTTCTATTCAGTTCTGGTCTTTTCATTGGGAATATTTGAAAGTCCTCTATTTCATTAAATATCCATTTTCCCCCTGAAGAATTATACTCAGTTTTACTGGGTAAATTATTCTTAGTTGTAATCCTCTAGCCCTTTTGTTTATCAGAATATCATATTCCAAGCCCTCCAATGGAAACTATTCAATCTTATGTGATCTTTACTGGTTACATGATATTTCAATTGTTTATTTCTGGCTAATTGCAATATTCTCCTTGTCCTGGGAGCTCTGGAGTTTGGCTATGATATTCCTGGGAGTTTTCTTTTGGGATCACTTTCAGGAAGTAATCAGTAGATTCCTTCCATTTCTATTTTACCTTTTTGATCTATGATACCAGAAGAGTGTCCCTTTATAATTTCTTGAAATATGATGTCTAGGCTCTTTTTATATTATGGTTTTCAGGAAGTCCAATAATTCTTAAATTATCTCTCCTCAATCTATTCTCCAGGTGAAGTTATTTTTCTGATGAGATATTTCATATTTTCTTCTATTTTTTTTTCATTCTTTTGACTTTGTTTCATTGTTTCTTGATATCTCATGGAATCATTAGTTTCCAGGAGTCCAATTCTAATTTTTAAGTAATTCTTTTCTTCAGTGAATTTTCATGCCTCTTTTACCATTAGATCAATTCTGGATTTTAAGGTGCTATTTTCAATTTTTTTTGTGCCTACTTTACCAAGCTGTTAATTCTCTTCTCAAAATTTTCTTAAATCACTTTCATTTCTTTTCCCAATTTTTCCTCTACCACTCTTTTTTCTGGAGGGGGAAATGCAAGGCAATTGGGGTTAAGTGACTTGCCCAAGGTCACACAGTTAGTAAGTGTGTCAAGTGTCTGAGGGAGGCCAGATTTGAACTCAGGTCCTCCTGATTCCAGTGCTGGTGCTCTATTCACTGTGCCAGTGTAGCAGCAAGCACCCCAAGCGTCCTCAGGGTTTGCCGCCCATACAGGTTCTTGGATCTGCTTTGTTAAAGGAAAGCCACTCAAAATGGGTTAACAAGCTTACTTTAATCAGTCAGACATATATCGTTTACCTTGTTCAGGAGAAAAGGTCAGCACCCCGAACCTCAAAGCATACAGGCAGAATTATCAAGACAAAAACATCAAGTAGACAGATTTCCAAACTGTCCAACCATTACATCCATACCCAGTCAACATCTGGGTTTCCACATTCTGGGTTTTTCAAAGCCAGGGGACTCTCAACAACGGCTTCCCAGAATTCAGATCAAATCACAGAACACTTCTCAAAGTGAGTCCCAAAACAAAGCTACACATCAGGGCTTATATAGCCTTCTCCTGGCTCAGAGAATGTAACAACCTTATTGACCCACTGGCCAATCAAAAAGTATCTACTGAAAAACAAGCCTCCCTCCCCAGGCTTCTGGTGCACTTTAGCCTAGGGGCAGGGAAGATCTTTAAAATTTACATTCGCATTACAGCCAGCTAGCTGCCCCCTCCTTTACCACTCTTATCTTTTTCTTTTACTCTTTCAGGAATTCTTCTTGGATTTGGATCCAATTAGCATTTTCCTTTGAGGTTTTGCTCATAGTTGTTTTCACACTGATGTTTTCTTCTGAGTTTATGTCTTGGTCTTCCCCGTCTCTGTCATAGCTTTTTATGGTCAAGTTTTTTTTGTTGTTGTTGTTGTTGTTGTCTGATCATTTTTCCAGCCTATTTCTAGACTTTAAACTTTATGTTAAAGATGGGCTCTGATTACCTAGGGATGTGGAGACACTGTTTTTAAATTGTTTGGAAGGGGATGTTGGAAGAGTTCAACTGGATTGCTGCCTATATTCTACCATCTTGGTTTTGCCTTCTTCTATATATCTAAAGATATAGGGGTGAGGCCCCTTCTACTATATATCTAAAGATATAGGGTGAGGCCCCTTGCTTTTTATTGTTGAGGAGCCAGAGCATAAGAGTTTAGCTAAAGCTGACTGATATACAACATTTGTATTAAACAAGAACCTTCACAAGAATCTTTTGAGGGTGAAACACAAGACTTTGTTGGGATTAGTGCTGGTGAGTTGTGGAATGGACAGGTTTAATCAGAGAGTTTACTGAAGTAGGTGGACTTTTACCTGCAAATTAAAAAGAGAAGAAAGTCACTTGGTGGGACAGGAAGGAAGGGCAGTAGACCTAAAGTCAGATTTCCTTTAATAAGCAGAGGACAAAGATCTTAATGTGAAGGTGACTAAGAGGGCAGGCTTGATTGAAATACAAGATTAAAATAACATAACTAGTATTAGGAAGGCAGGGTGACACAGAGTGAATAGACTTTAGGTTTCAGAATCAAATGCTGTCTCTGATATCTCCTAGATGTCTGACTATGGGTGGGCATTGATCCCCAAGCTATTCTCTAAGACTATAAATTATAGGAATTGGCAGATCTACATTAGGGGGGAAAGTTGCCACACTGGAAGTTCTCTACACTGATAAAATCACTGCTCCATATCCTCACTCCCTACTGAAAAAAACAGCTTACAATACTAGTAATAGCTCATGTTTATATAATGTTTTGTGATTTAGAAAGGTTTTTTTTTTGCCTTATGCTGCTGGGATGAGAGTTGACATATAACAAGGGATGACAGCAAACATATGTCTGGAAGCTATATAGCAGAACTTTGAAAGCAACTGCTATACATTTGTATTTGATTGATAATCATCATCATATAGTTTAGTTCATAAGTATAAGCCCCACCCCCTCAGATTAGTGTCTAACTATCCCATAACCTTCTCCACCCAAACTTGTTTTAAAGTTCCTTTGAGGAAGAGATTATCACTCCTGTGCACATTCAGCAGTAGACAAAACATAGAATAAGTGTGCAAAAAAATAAATATGTAGATATCTCTCAATTAATCAATGGTGAATAGTTTATATTTTACCATAGTCAATGACAGAAAACTACTGGAGAGATTTGGAGTCAAAATATTTTCATATCCATTGTCCAACTTAATCCTCACAATAGCCCTGTGAGTTAGGCAACTCAGAGAATGATCATCCATATTTTACAGATGAGAAGACTGAGGCATAATGGAGGAAAGTAATTTGTCTATAGACAAATGACTAAGAAGTGACAGAGCCAAGACAGAACCCAAGTTTCCTAGCGCATTGATCTTGAATTGGTTAGAAGAGAAGGAAACAGCAAAGGTTGGCAATTGACTTTGTTCACTTGGAGGATACAAGAGAAAAAATTTAACAGGCACAAAATATTTGAACTATTTAACTGAGTAACCTCAATTCCAAAACTAGAATTGAGTAGCAGGTAAAGTTGAAGTAGGCTGGGGTCATGCCTGTGCTGATGAAAGAATTGGATAATCTTAACTACTTTTTCCTCAAAAAAAAAAAAAAAGGTAGAAAATGTGTGTAGCGGTGATGGTGAGATAAAGTAGTTTAGGTTTATTCAACCATTCTCTTTGTTCCTACCCTCCTACTACTTCATGGCTTAGATGTGTTTCCTGACATAAATATTCCTTCTCCATAGTTGGCAGTAATAATAAAGTATCTGTTATTCTCTTTTCCTTGTGCTAGCTCTGAGCTCCCCACCAAAGACAAAGCTTCTGGCAAAATGCATCAGTACCAGATGTATAGCTCTTCTCTGGGGACATGTTCACTCAGTTTCCTCCTTCAAACTAAGTATACCCAGACTAGCAAAGCCCTATGGCTAATGCTGTTTATAAAGACAAAGTAAATGTCTAAATTAAAGAAAAGCAAACAGACTTTCACTGTACACAGAAGGAAAGGTTTCAGCCTTTCATGAGGGAGAACAAGGGAGGAAAAGAGATACATGATTACTTCCTAAGTGTCTACAGAATAGGGTTTCATCAAAAAAAAAATGCATCTGTCCCTACTCCCCTTGAACCTGATTGGCCCAAGCAATTTTGTTCTCTGAGTCCTGTTCTATCTGTGGCAATTGCTTCCTCCTTTGTCATCCATCTCTATCCTTCCTTTTGGGTTCTTTTTTTTTTTTTGGCTTTTTGGAGGGCAATTGGGGTTAAGTAACTTGCCCAAGGTCACATGGCTACTTTTTGTGTTAAGTGTCTGGGGTCAAATTTGAACTCAGGTCCTGCTGTCTCCAGGGCCAGTGCTCTACTCACTGTACTACCTAGTCGCCCCCTTTTGGGTTCTTTCAAGGGACTAATTCATACCTCAAAAAAGGACCATTTGGTGATTTTTTAAATTAGTTTAAGACCTTTTTACAAGATTATTTTCTGTTTCATGTCCTAGGCTTTAAAGAACCACTCTTTTATATTTAGAAGGATGGAAACAAGCATTTTTTAAGTGCTTACTATGTACAAGGCACTGTGCTAAGCATTTAGAGAGTATTGACTCTTTTTCAAAACTTAACCCTATCATAGCTATTAATACTTCCTTTAAAATAATAATAATAACTTTTTAAAATTCTTCATAAAATAAAGACCATTAAAGTTCCCTGGTCTTCAATGACTAAAATCTGCTATTGAAAATATAAATTCCATAAATCTGTTATTGAAAATATTAGTTCTATGGGGGTGGTGAGGTGATGCAGTGAATTGAGCACTGGCCCTGGAGTGAGGAGGACCTGAGTTCAAATCCATCCTCAGACACTTAACACTTACTAGCTGTGTGACCTTGGGCAAGTCACTTAACCCCAATTGCCCTGTCTTCCCCCCATAAAAAAGCAAAAACAAAAATTATGAAAAGACATTTTTCTGCTTGAATTTTAAAAGATCAAGGACCAAAGAGTAGGGGCTAAAATAAAATGGAAATAGACCTTACAGGAAAGATTGAAGTGAGTGTTTTGTTTTTTTTAATGTGGGAAAAAGAACTGCTGTTAACTGTGAATGAAGAAAAAATAGGTAGGAGGTGCATTTGATAGCATTTTCTGATAGAAAAAAATGTTCCCAGAAAACCCTAGGACTTATAGATTAAAAAGATAAGGAAAATAAAGTCTTTTATTAAGAGAACAAGAAATTTTCCAGATATTTTTCATCCATATGACCTTAGCAAACACTAAGTAGTTTAGAAATATACCATATAGGTGCTGTTATATTTATCAGTGAACAACATTGTGAGGAAAAATAAAACTGGGGACATTCGTCGTCGAGACTTGCTGATTTTCATTAGATAAAGACAATGAAAATATAGTGACAATAACAATAACCTACATTGATGCAGCATTTAAAGATCACCATAGACACAGTTATCCAAAAAGAATTAGTAGAAATGGTGATTCAGATATTCAGAGCAAAGGCAGCCATTCTCTGCCTGTGTGGGTGAGTGGGAAATCAGAACAAAAATTCTCAAAACTTAAAGACCAAAAATGAGTGCAGAGCCACAGAATATCAGTATAATTGAGAACTCAGAGCATCCCACACTGACCTGGAATAGACAATGATTATACAGCTGCCCAGGAAAGGGACCAGAAGAAGTGAAATAATCCCAGTGGGGCTGGTTTCTTTTAAATCCTAAGGTACTATTTTGAGTGTAAACCCCCCCACCCCCATGTAGCTTCTGAATGCAATGTGTTAACTATGGCTTTTCTGGGAGGAAAATAGGATGCACAGATTCTGAACAACTATCTTAGGCTCATTTACCTAATTTGTTTCTTCCCTTTTGTCTAGTAATAATTTGAAGGAAAAAGTAATAATCTGAAAGACAGATAGTCAAACATTAATTTAGCAAAAATTAAAGATTATTTCATAGTATTGCTTGATGTAGCTATCCTGAACATTTCTTTCATCCAATAAACTTCTTTTGTACTATGTTAGACACAACAATGTGTAACATTTATGGTCGCTGCCCTATCATCAGAAACTAAAGAAATTAAAATATTAGGGAGAATAAAAAGGTATCTTTCACATATTGTATTTGGTTCCTGGAATTTTTTAAGTGGTTTTTGAGTGCTTAAGTTTTAACTGGTCATTATTAGTTGTTAAACTTAGTCCTTAACTTTTTATCCATTATATAGAAAAAAAAAAACCTCTTCTCTACTTTGCCAAAATAACAAGTCAATGAATGACCTTAAGCATATATGATATATATTTAGCTCAAGGAAAATTTGGGGATCGAATTCTCAATTGACCGAATTGATCAACTGAATTCTCAAATGACTGAAGTATTCATTGATACTGCCTGATACAATACCAGGCAATACTAAATATGTAAACAGAAGAATATAGTTATACTTTTTGGTTTTATTCATTGTTCATTGCTTCTCTTCTGTTCACTTCCATCCCCTCCCCTGGGAAATTTCTCTGACTTTGATTGGAGATTCAGGCACTGGATATTCTTAACAATTTCACACAGGAGAAGGTTAAGGAAATGATTAATCACCCTGTTCTCTGGTGTGGAAATAATTGTGGCTTTTGGCTTAGCCTCTTGGCTCTCAGGACTTCTGTTGGAGGATTGTAAGATCACCTTCTAGAATTCTCACTGGGGCAATCCAATGCACGCATTTAAATTCTCTTCTTTTTCTCCCATGCCCTACCTTTTCTTTCTTCTCTTTCTCTTTCTCTTAGACCAATCCATGCACGCATTTAAATTCTCTTCTTTTTCTCCCATGCCCTACCTTTTCTTTCTTCTCTTTCTCTGTGGAATAGTCAAGGGCCTGAAAAGAAGTTCAAATTGGGAGGGGGAAATCAGAAGGTTGAGAAGTAATGAAAATGCCTGCTCAGCATTTTTGTGTCTAAAAAGATGAACTAAAAACTATCATAACTATATTGTAGGTTCATAACTGATGTCTCATAATTCTCCCTTAGAAGTTAAGGTCTCCCTCAGTTTGGAAAAAAGGCTGGAAATATAGAAGCAATTCCTCTCAATTCAAGCAGTATGCACTCCTTGGCATGCACTCAGTGTTTGAGCAGAAAAACACATAAATTGAAAATCAATAAATCAATCAGATCTTGGCAATGTCTTTGCCACCCCAAAAACTTAACTGGAATTTAGAAGGAGTTATTCTTTAGAATTAATTAGGATGGGAGTTTTAGCCAATTTGTAGAAAAAATCTAGAAAGGTTAAGATACCCTGGCAGAAGCACTTAAAGAGTAAAAGATAAGGATGAATTTTCAAAGTAAATTTGATTCCCCAGAGCACAAACTTTAAGGCAAACATTAATGTCATAGAAGCACAAAATGCTAGAATTGGAAAGGCTGTAAGAGATCAATTCATCCAACTGAAAAAAGAAGAGGAAGGAAAGAATGGTGATTAAAAAAAAGCATCTAACATTGTTAGGAAGTCAAAAAGAAAGACAACATAGCCAGTAACTGGTGTGTGGTCACTGAACACCACATCAATGAAAATTAGAAGAATTAAAGTCAATAAGTGATAAGGCTTTTCTGTAAATTTGGAGAGCCAGTTGACAGTAGTCCTTTTCAAATGATAGGCTAATATACTCTTTCCTGTCTGTAAGTGAGTACAGAAAGTGAATTCATGGGATATTATTCCACGATTTTCTTTTCAATAATTATTTTAAAGGATATACTGTTTAAAAATATTGAGCCCTACAAAGCAAATGTGAAAAAGGCAAAAGCTTACTCTGGAAATAGAATTACTTGAATCCATTTCTGGCTCACCTGCATTGGTAGGCATTGCTATAGCAACAGAAAAAATATCTGAAACTGTCAGGGAAAAAAAAATAGATGAGAAACCACACTAGACTACAGAGAATCATAGAAAGAATGTCACAAAAGGTGGGAAGGGAAAAAAAAAGTCAAGCCCAAAAGTGACTAGGAAAACGTGAAAGAGGAGAAATGAAGAAATTGAGGGGTTTAAACAAAATGAAAGAATAAAAGAAAAATGTCTGCTTCAAAATTCCATCCTTTGTGCATTATCAATTAAAACAGGTAACATTTAAAAATGTAAACAAAGCATGAATCCTTGAAGATCTGTTTTAAAATTATTCTCGTGAGTCCTACAAGGGAAAGAACAGCTCTTCTTACCCATCATACAAGGTTGCTTTGCTTACACAACCTTGTACACACCTGCAGGTCTGTTGAGGAGAGAGGGCCAGTGTAGAGTCGGAAAAGCTAGGGCTTAATACCATTGGAATGAAGATTCCATTACTCACTTAGCAGCTTCTATCTTACTCCCCAGGAAAACATGGGGAAGACAAAGGATATGGAATCACAGGACCCAGCTTTGAATCCAGACTCAGTGGGTACCTAGGAGGCAAGTCTTTTAAACTATCTGATCCTTATCTATTAAATGCAAGGTTGGACTAGAAGGCCTCTAAGGTTCGTTGTTGTTTTTGTTGTTGTTGTGTTGTGTTTTGTTTTTTGAAATTCTAAATCTAGAAACCTTTGCAAAGAATTGCTACTCCAACACTGAAGATGTTTCACCAAGCTATAATATTGGCTATGCAGCCTTCAAGATAAGAAGGCAAGGAGCCAACCCAGTGAATGAACTCTAGGCAGAAATGTATATAACTAATGATTCTGGTGCCAAAGAAAAGCAGGAAGAAAAAATGTCTTCAAATCATTTTTGAGACAAATTTAGTCGGAAAAAGACCTGGCAGCAGAGATCCCTGAATGTGCAATTAGGACTCTAGTCCCAATCCTCATTCTTACTGACTATTGTTTCTATCTGAAAGAGCACAAGTGTTATTGGTGCCTTCTAAGTGTTGCATGCCAAAGGAAAATTTGGTTTTATTCCTCACCTCCACCCTTTAGTTATAGCCCTTGCTCTAGAGACTAAAGAACCTCTAGACCTAATGATAATTAACCAAAGTACAAATCACTGACTCTGAAAAATGAAAATTAGGAAAATATTTCCTTTTAAATATTCTTTTCCTTCCTCTTGGTCATTCTATCTATCAGATGATTGTTGAAAGCATGAAAGTCCCAATAATGTCGTCTTCATGTGACATTCAATTGATCAATAAGTATTTATTAAGTGTCTACTATATGCCAAGAAATAGACAATATGGTATAGTGGATAGAGATATGGCATAGCAGCCAGGAAGTTGTGGGTTCAAGTCTCATTCCTAACTGTCAGTTACCCTGAAAAAGTTATTTAAACTCTCCATGCTCTTGTCAGGTCTCTAAGACTATAACTTGTAAAGAATATGCTGAACTTTAACGGAAGAGGATGTTTTCTCAATCAGGAATTCCCTACACTAATGAAATCATCTGCCAGATAGAGTGCTAAACCCTGGGGATACGAAGACAAAAAAACTGAAATAGTCCTACCCTCAAGAAGATAATATACTTGGGGGATGGGTGCAGCACTTGCACATGTAAAAAGTAGATACAGAACCTAGATCAAAGGAACACAATGTAGTTTGGGAAGAAAGGGCTATAGCAGCTGGAGTCATCAGCAAAGACTTTACAGAGAAGACGGCTGAGTCTTGAAGGAAACCAAAAAGTGCAAATAAGGAAAGAAGGGCTCCCAAGCATAGGGGGGACAGCCAGTATAATGGTGAGGAGATGGTGTGTCTTGTTTGAGGAACAGCAGTTTGGGTGGTATGTATGGACACTTAGCACAGTCAGACACATAGTAGGAACTTAATAAATATTGATGGATGGATTGATTGGACAGTAGAATGAAGAAGTGTAATGTTTAAAATAACTGAAGAATAGAAAAGGGGTGGGTCAAATAGAAATTTAAATACCAAAGAAACCAACTGAGGAGAAATAAACTTATTTCCCTTTAAAATCAATTACTAAAATGAGAGAGAGAGGTTTTGAAAAATATTCTTTACTGGGTTTTCAGCTTGTTTGGATTTTAAACAATTTTGATTCATTGCCCTATATCTTCAGGCAGTTAGATCCCCAACCTGGGTCAGTCAGCAGACATATACTTCAAGATAAAATGGTTCCCCTGAAAAAATAACTATGAAATTAAAATATTTTCCATATTAACCATTAAGAAACTATTCATCCCTTAGTGTCTCCTAGATAAGGACAAATATTTCTGTCCTGTGAAAAGGAAAATATAAATTGGTACTGATAGCCACTAATTCTACAATCTATTACCCATAATGACTTTTGAAATGAGTTTATATCATTTAATATTCATAAGCAAAGTTCATATTCAGTTCAAAGCTTGCTTTAAAGATTTCTACTATAATCAGTAAATAAGAACACAATTTTATTGAGAAAATCCAACAAAAAAATCTTAATTCATCAATGGATTATTGTAATCCAATTATGGATACTTTTTCATCATATCCAACATATGATACACCTACTGAAATTTTGCTAATATGCTAGTGAATTTTTCCATGCCAGACATTCTGATTCATTTTGCATATCCAGGCCCCTGCCAAATCAATTACAGCACAAACAGATGGACCAAACAGCCAATCACAGATCTCTGACATGATTATAAGACACCTGAGCCCTGAGGCCCATGAGATGATATAATGTTTAATGCAGTCAGTGCATTTAGGTACTGAGGGAATTTGGCTTCATGTGTCATATGCCTCCAGGATAAATTTGAACAAAGATGTGAGAAATATTTACAATTCCCCATAGACATAGTGTAAGTAATATGACTCAGTATCCTGTGCCCATGACTAAGACTGAATGAATGAATTTGTTTGTGTCTTTTTTTATTCAGCTTCTTTTTCCTTTCTTTTCCTTTCTCTTCTTGTTATAAACATTTCTTCAGTGTTTAATTCATTCATTTTCCACTAGAAATGAACTTTTTAGAAATTATCTTTTAATATTTCCATGAATTCATAATGTCACCAGTATGGCTCTTCCTTCTACTTTTAAAGGTCACAACCCATCCTTTTCTCCTCATCTTCTATGGAGAATCCTTTCTATAAATTCTCCACATAGCAATTACTCAATACATTGACAGTCTTCTTCTGGTTCTTTTCATAATTCATGGTTACCATATTCAGTTAGGTATCTATCTGTTGGTATCCTTCAATTATGGCAAATTTCTATGCTTTAGCCAATTTCATTATCTTTAAAATAAGTACAATAATAGTGCCTACCTTCCAGGGTTGTTGTGAGAATCAAATGAGATAATAATTGTAAAGGGCTTAGGACAGCGCCTAGAACATAACAAGTGAGATACATGATTTATTTACATACATGATGTTCCTATGTCCTTTTTCAATCATAAAAGTCCTTGATGATGTCTTTGATGTAATTTCTTCTTTGAAAACTATAACTCACTCACACCTACCATGCTGTTTTCTATAGTTCTTTTCATCATCCAAAATTCTAATTTTTCTAAGGCTGTTGTATATATCCCGTGTTTTGAGGCTATTACCAATGTGCTTCAAAAAAAAAAAAAAACTTTTCAGCCAGGAAGCAGCTTGGAATCCCTAAAAGTGCCACATAATTTTACAAATGTGATCTAATCCAATCTCTTATTTTCTGTTATAACCCCAACTCATTGTCCCTTAATAAGACTTTTCCATTATAAATATACTGACAAGCTAAATCAATGGATTGCTTGTCTAACTGTGCGTCATAATTTGAGTAATCATAATTCTTCTTCTACCTGGTTTTTCCAGTGTAGAAAATCTCTCGAGTAAACCCAGATGTCACTGAAAATGCTCCCTAATATTCTGGGGCTCAATTCAATTGGAAAAACATTATCTGCAAGTAGGAGTATCTGCCCTCAAGGGAATATCTCTTGCAGAGGTCACACAAGAATCACTCCATTAAAAAAAAAAAAAAAAAAAGCATTGGCTTGATGCGTTTGATCCTTGTAGCAAAGCAATTTTCAAATACAGACACAACTATTTCCTATTAGATCCTCAGGAATAAACAGTCCCTTATTAGAATGAAAAATAGTTAAGCACAAGTAACAAAGACAGTGACTAAGCTTGACAATAAATACATTATGATGTTGTGTCTTTTTTTCCAATAGTGGCATCTAGGTGGCACAGTGTATCGAGTGCTAAACCTGGAGCCAAGAAAATTCCTCTCCATGAGTTCAAATCTGGCCTCAGACACTTACTAACTGTGTGACCCTAGGCAAGTCGTTTAACCTTGTTTGCCTAAGTTTCCTCATCTGTAAAATGAGCTGTAGAAGGAAATGGCAAACCACTCCAGTCTTGTTGCCAAGAAAACCCCAAATGGGGTCACCAAGAGTTAAATATGCCTGAACAACAACTTTGTGTTCAAAGGCAGAAGAATCTATTCCACCTATTTTCAGGGACCATTGATGGTTTTTCAGTTACTCAGAATGCTGTGAATATTTTGGTATATACTGGACCATTCTTTGTTAAATATTCCTAGGTTATATGCCCATAGTATGATCCTTGGGTCAAAAGAAATGAATATTTAGTCACTTTTTTCACATAACTACGAAGAATTTTTTAGAAAAGTTAGAAACAATAATTTTCTGTACTTTGTTAGGTATAGTGAGGGAAAGAGAGTAAGGAAAATAATGAAGCTCACCTAGCCAAACTAGAAAAGACATCAAACTTCATCTATTGAAATTACATTGGACATGTGGTTCTATAATATATAGAAATATATTTATAATATATAAATAATATAATATACTTAATATAAATAAAAGTATACTTGTCACCTTCCCCAGAATATTGTACATATTTTACATTATGCATGCTAAACAAAATATTATTGCATAATAAACTTGCAAACATAAAAGTCATAAATACTGATAAAAATAACGGATGCAGAGATAATTGAGGATTAAACTTGGCTATTCACAAGAGAATAGTGATTAAGACTTACACATAATGATGGGGCTGTTCACCTTCTACAACCTTGAGAGCCGAGAGCAGTTTCCAGATCTTATGACTGAACATGTGCCTCGTAGCAATCATTAGTCACCAAACAGGCTTCATGTTCCCGGCTCTCAAGCACACAGGTCGCCTCGCACACCACAATAATTCTAACTCTTGTTGTGCTTCCCTTCATTATGCTAACTATGCCCATTCTGAGGTACCATTGTTCCCAGTGGGGTCTTCACAGATGCTTCTTCAATTTAGGAGACTATATTTTTGTTGTGTTATTGTTTTTTGTTTTTATGAGACCTTTTCATGTGAGTTATAAACATTATAAAATGTTGTGTCTATATAAGACTTTTCATCCAGATATTTCAAACCATCATGTAAGAGTCTTCTTGGGGCAGTTAGGTGACACAGTGAATAGAACACCAGCCCTGGAGTCAGGAGGACCTGAGTTCAAATCCGGACTCAGACACTTAACACTTACTAACTGTGTGACTTTGGCAAACCACTTAACCCCAGTTGCCCTTCCTTCCCCTCTTCAAAAAAAAAAAAAAAGAGTCTCTTGGACCCAAATATTAAGATCTGCATTATATAACTGGCTTAAGTTAATTTTTTTTCAAGGTTTTTTTTTTACCATCTTTATCTTTCCAAATGATGCTTGAAATTTTACATTCAGAATTTCATTTTGTTGCAAATTTATTATTTGAAAATGTTATTAGACAGCATTACAGGAATATCTCATCTGCTATACTGTACTTGCCCAAATTTGGGAATTGATTTTGTTGTTGGTGACCCCATTCATGGCCCCATTTGGGGTTTTATTGGTGTAGATACAGGAGTGGTTTGCCATTGCTTTCTCCAGGCCCAGCACTCTATCCACAGAGCCACCTAGCTGCCAGGAAATGGAGACCAGTCTATAAATTCAAGTCTCATAAATGAAGATTTAACCCATAAGTTATGTTATTGTTATTTGATCCCCCTCTTACACATATAGTTTATGCATACAAAGAAGTTTCACAAAAGAAAAAGGCATTTATTTTGATATTTTTCAATTACAAATGAGGAAACTGAGGCTGATTTATATTTTGATAGTGTTAGTAACACATTGCATGGGGAGGAGTGGATAAAGCAAGCACTGGACTTGGAGCCATAAGTACCAGAGTTCAAATCTTTCCTCAAACAATCACTTACTGTGTGACCCTGAGCAAACCACTGAACATCCCTCAATCTCAGTTTCTTTATCAATATAATGGTATATAATCATGCCCATCTCACACGATTGTTTTGATAATCAAATTAGATAATACGTGTAAAATCCTCTGCAAACCTTAAAGTGCTATTTAAATGCCAGCTATTATTGTCAGTATCATCTTCAAAATCCAATTGCAACAATGCACAATGTCTCTGTAGTATCCTGTAAGCACCTCTTCTCTTCACTTAGAAGAGATAATTAGATTTCATAATTAACCAGTCATAACTCTAGCCCTGCTGAACTGGCTTGTACCTGAGACCAAGCAGTCATGGCTGATCCCTTCCTCACTGTGTTCTACCCCATCATGTCCTAGGTCATTTATCAGTTGCTATCCTAAGCCTTTTTGACTGTCAATATGTCTAATACTGGATCAGTTGTTATGCCTTGTCACACGGGTTCCTGGAGATAACATGATACAGTAGAATGAGGAGCCAGAGGCCCTAGGTACAAAAGTCACCTGTGGCATACACTGACTGTGTGTCTATGGGAAAGGTACTGAAACCCAACTTCCTCTTTTATAGTTAAACTACAAACTCTGAAATCCCGACTACCCCTAAGATCCGGAGTGATAAGCAATCAGTCAGACAACAAACATTTATTAAGCCTTCTCTTAGTATCAAGCAGTGTCCTAGGCATTGGAGATACAAAGACAAAAGTGAGACATTGATTGCTTTCCTAGAGTTTATGTTCTCTTTAGGGACACATGTATACAAATAAGAAATGTGTAAGATAATAAGAAGAGCGAGTAATGATAACTTTTAGATAGTACTTACAACATGCCAGGCACTTTAAAATTATCATGTCATTTGATTCTCACAACAACCCTGGAAGGTAGGTGCTATTATTCTACTTATTTTTAAATTGATGAAATTGGCTAAGATATAGAAAATATACAGTGTTTAATGTTAAAGAAGCATAAAAAATCAGGAAACATCACTTGAAGGACCTAGAACTTGAGTTTATCCTTGAAGGGAACCAGAAATTCCAAGAGGTAGAGGTGAGAAGGGAAAGCATTCTAGGAATGAGGGGACAACTGTACAAAGGAATGTAGTCTGTGTATAGGGAATAGCAAGGAAGCCAATTTGTCTGGAGTATAAGGAGATTGTGGGATCAATAAAGAGAAAATGGATGAGTTGGAATAGGATTGAGGAAATGGAGTCAACAAGACTTGGCAATTATTTCAATATAAGAGTGAAAAGGTGAGGATGAATTCTAGGTCACTGAGCAAGCAGTTATAGCTGCTAAGGTTTATCCTCTAAGACAGTATCAAGATGGATCCCAACTGAGCCTGAATGAATCATCAGACCTGGAGTAAGAGGACCTAGTTTCCAATACCACCTCTGACATTTATTAGTTGTGTGACCTCCTTACCTCCAGTTTCTCATCTGTAAAATGAGGGGTTGCATTAGGTGGCCTTTGACCTCCCTTTCAGCTCTGAACTGATGATTGAATGATTGATAATTCTGTGAGACAGGATTAGAAACAAGAGATGAAGAATTGACCAATATCACACAGGAGATCAAGTCTAGGTAAAAGACCAAGATTAGGAACAGGATATACAGGATTAACTAACCCAAAATCAGGGTCCTAAGACATATCAGGGGCAGCTAAGTGGCACAGTAGATAGAGTGCTGGGCCTAACGTCAGGAAAACTCATCTTCCTGAATTCAAATCTGCCCTCAGACACTTACTAGCTGTGTGACCCTGGGCAAATCACTTAACCCTGTTTGCCTTAGTTCTTCATCTGTAAAATAAGTTGGAGAAGGAAATGGCAAACCATTCTAGTGTCTTTGCAAAGAAAACCCCAAATGGGTACACAAAGAGCAGGATGTGAGTAAAATGACTGAACAATAATAACACAGACATATCAGAGATCAAGCTGGCCAAGGTGAGTGGCAAGAAAAGTCAGAGGTATAACTAATGCAAAACAAATGTATACCAACATTTGGGGGAAAGCATACTGTCTCCTCAGGGAGATAGCCATCCTGAGCCTTACCTCCCACTCCCAACCAATTGTTCAGCTAACATTTTTAAAGTGCTCTCTGTGTGCCAGACCCTATGCTAATTTTTGGAGACAAAAAGAAAGGCAAAAAAGGGTGTCCACCCACAAGGAAGTCATGTTCTTTTGTCGTTGTTTTGCTTTTCAGGGGGCAATTGGAGTTAAGTGACTTGCCCAAGGTTGCATAGCTAATAAGTGGTGTCTGAGGCTGGATTTAAACTCAGGTCCTCCTGATTTCAGGGCCGGTGCTGTGTCCACTGCACCACTTCGCCATCCCTAGGAAGTCATATTCTAATGGGAGAGACAACATGCAAGCAATTATGTACATATAAGATATATATGGCATTAAGGAGAGGTAATCTAAAAGGCAGGAGAGGGGAGAAGGCGGGAAATAGGGACCAGGAAAGTCCTACTCCAGAATCCACAATTTTAACTGAGTCTTTAAAGAAGCCAGGGAAGTCATAAAAGGCAGCGGTGAGGAGGGAGAATATTCTTGGTATGGGAGAAAACCAATGGAAAAGCATAGTCTAGAAATGGATTATCATGGGTAAGGAACAGAAAGAAGGCCAGAATTACTGGATCATAAAATACACGGAGGAGCTCCAAGGTCGGGAAGGGAGTCATTTAGCAAAGGGGTGACATGATAAAACCTTTGCTTTAGGAATATCATTTTGGCAACCAAGCAGAGGCAGGAATGGATCATGGGATAAGCAGCTTCCAAGTGAACTCTTCAGCAGGCCAGATAGTCCTGCTCATTGGAGAACTCAAATCACTCTGTGCTTTAGTCTCCATCTTCTTCCAATCTCATGTGGAGAGAGTCAGTGTTCTATTTCTGTGATTGTGGTCCTGGGTACCATGGAATTTGAAGGTAATTTTCTTTTGAGGCTTGAGTTATAAATATGTAAATACAATTTCTTATTATTTTAAAGCATCATGGCTGGTGGATCACCTAGCACAAACAAGCATCTGTTTTCAGAATCAATTTCTATATTCAGATTAAGGGACAATGAGCTCATTTTCTCCCTTTCTAGATGTTATATGAACAACTGAGTTTTTATACTCCAATAAAATTGTGTCTGTCAAACACACACACATACAGTGAGCTGGCTTGATGTGGCATTTTCTGTGGGTGCTCCATTTATCTATAATGCTATCATAAGTGTGTTTATTATTTCAAAGTCAAGTGTTGTTTGCTTTTATATCAAGTATTACTGGGTATATACATCTTAAGCTGCAACAAAGATGATGACGGGACATCTATCTGCATGTTTGTTCTCTGAGGAGAAGAAAACCATGACTAAACAATTACTTAATGAAATTGTGATTATAACTTAGAGTGGTATTTTTCCTAATATAAACTTTTAAAAACCCTTAAAATTTGATGCCCTTGTATATGATAGGTGCTCAATAAATGCTTGCTGAATGAATGAAAATTTCATTAACTTATGAAATAACTTTTCAAGTGTCTCCATGAAAAGCTTATGGAAAACAACACACTTCTACATAGTGGTATTAAACAAATACAAGTGTGAAAGTGACTCTCTTATATACAAGTAATTTAGATCCAAAAGCCTTAGTGGACCACATACTTAATTCAACAAAATATTTATTTTACCTTCCAAACCCAACCCAACACACCCCCCACTGCCTCACCAAGTTCAGATTATATAAGGGCGAATTAAAAAGAATATAACAAGAATGGCATCATTTGATAGAAAGCATGAGATTCAAGTCTCAGCTGAACTATTTTGTGAGAGTGTCTGTAGTAGAAAAAGTAGTAGATTTGGAGGCAGGAGAGACTTGAATTTAAATCTTGCCCCAGACACTAATAATGTGACCATAGGCAAGTCACTTAACACCTCTGAGCTTTTTTACTCATCTGAAAAATGAGAATGGATAATAATGGCCAAAGTATGTATCTCACAAGTATTTGTGGTTGTGAAGATCAAATGACATAGTACATATAAATCATTTTGAAAATTGTAAATATCAATTATTATCATTTACCTCTCTTGGCTCTAGCTCCTTTATCTCTAATGTGAAGGGGTTATCTTAGACATCTCTAAGTTCTTTCCAAACTCTAATTCTATGTCCTGATAGTTATAAACTATAAAAAACAGAGAAGTGATCCTTTAACTTTGCTAAGCATTTGCTTGGTTCACATTACATAATAAATCACTTTATATAATAAACGTGTTCCAAAAAGTTATTATGAATCATATTTTTTAAAGTTGAATTAATCTGTAAATGTTCTATGGAATCTTACCATTTAAATAATATTGTGATATTATATTTGTTATATTATTCATCACTTTTTAAAGTTAATAATAATATATCATCTCATTTGATGCAAAAATACAATTTGCACATATGAATTTTCTTTAAAATAAATAATATATTTTTAATTTACCTTCTTATTTTGAGAAACATTAAAATTGATAGATGCTTAGCATTAGAAAGGGCCTCAGAGGTCACTTAGACCAAATTCTTGATCAACTGGTCAATTAGTAAGCATTTATTAGGTGTTTACTGTATGCTAGTCATTTTGCTAATCACTGGAAATCAGTTTGAATCCCAGCTTTGCTATTTACTTCTTGATTTTAGTGTTTTCCCCCTGAGGTAACCCCCAATTTCTTCTGTATTTATATTGTTGTTATGTAGTTGTTTGTATATTTTTTCCCACATTATATTGTGAGCTCCTTGAGAACAAGGACTATTTTTTTTTTGCCCTTCACTGATCTCCAGTTCTTAGCATAGTGCCTGACCCATAGTAGCAGCTTAATAAATACTAGTTGACTGACCAACTGACTATCCACATCACTGTGGGCCAGTCATGAAATCTCACTACAATTCAGAATCCTCATCTATAAAATGAGTGGATTAAACTAAATGATATCTAAGGTCCTTTGCAGCCCCGAGTCAGATGATCCAGTGACTTATTGCCCCTAGTTCTATCTTATGGGGACATTTTTTAAATCTAATTCCTCTTTCATATAATAATGTTTTAAATACTTGAAGATAGCTATCATGCTCCAACCCTCTTCCCTACTCACATAGGCACCAAATCTCTTCTCTGAGCTAAACACCCAAAATTTCTTCCCCTTCTTATTCATTATTATATTATTATTCCTAACTAATCCTTTTAGTTCTTCACATCCTGAAACCCTTCTCTGGATATGTCCAGTCTGTCAACATTCCTCTTAAAATATGACTCCCCAAGCTGTACATAACCCTCCAGATATATGCAAGTGAATATAGAGTACAATATAATGTTTGTTTCTCTTGTTCTGGACACTGACTCAGAGTTAACTTTTGTGGCTGCCACAAAACACTGTTGATGCATATGGAACTTGTAAAGTCCACTAAAATACCCAGTTATTTTTCACAGAAACTATTATCCAATATACCTACCTCATCATTTACTAGTACAGTTCATTTTTTTCTTACCCTGAGCAGAGCTATACATATATGTATGTGTGTGCATGTGTATAGATATATGTGTACATGTATATATACATGTGTGTACACACATATGTATGTATATGTGGGTGTGGTGTGAGTGGGGGGTGTAAAAATTCATCTTAGTTTGGCTCAAGAAAGAAGGAAGGAAGGAAGGAAGGAAGGAAGGAAGGAAGGAAGGAAGGAAGGAAGGAAGGAAGGAAGGAAGGAAGGAAGGAAGGAAAGTGTTTATTAACAATCCTGCACCAAGTTCTCTGTAACTTAAAAATTTGCCACAAGTGGCTCATCAGTTATATTCACCATTTCTGTCAGTATTCCATGTTTCTATCTGTTGCAGCTGCTTTGGGGAATTAGGAGGCTTTAACAGAAGAGGCAGTTTGTCCAGTGATGCTGGTAACATTAGGCTTTTATTACATGTACACTTCAGCTCACAAACGGAGATGAACATGGGGCCTAAAATAAGTTACCCAGGAAAATTCAAGAATAACTAAAGGCAAAACACTCAAGCATCCAGAGTGATCATAGTCAAGGATTGCTGGGGGAGGGGGGAGGGAAACAACACAACTGGGAGGTTGGAAAAACCTTGGCCATGATGATCTTCAGTCTGTAGCAAGAGGAAGGTAATTAATTTTACCTCTTCCAAGAGGCTACTCCCTAAAAGAAATATATTTTTCTTCATTCTTTCTAGTTGGGTATGGGGATGCTGGTCCTTCACTTCCCACACATATGGTAGGTTAATGGTACAGGCCAAGATGTAGTGGAGCCTCTAGCAGCTATTCCTTATTTGTTTCCCACCTCTGACATTAGAGGTGGAATAATGCCAAAAATTGACTAGTGAAACCCCATTCAACTATGAAACATGGAAGTTCCAATATGTTGTGGATTCCAGATGTGATGGGTTCCAGAAAAAGGATGGGGGAGGGAATACCAGTCAGAAGCTGGGTGTAGAGCACAGACAGCCTATGGTAGAGATTCCTTAGGGGCCTCAGAGGTAAAACAAACAAACAAGCAAAATGAAATAAAGACTGCAGTTTCTCAAACTACCACAGTAGTATACCTGTGCCCAGTGACAAAATCACTGAGAGCAGCTTAGAGCTATCATATGATCTTTTCATTTATCTTTGTATTGACTATATGATTGATATACAGATATTATATAGATGAATGCATGCATATCTGCATACACAGAGATGTATATATGTGTTGTGTATATATACCCGTGCATATATATATACATACATTGTATACATATACATATATGTGTGTATACACACACACACACACTTTCAGAGTAGAAAGAGAACCAAGAATTAATCCTTGGGGGTTGTCCACAGTTAAGTAGTGGCAGCAAAAAAGACTTGGTGACTAGGAAATTAGAGGAAGAACAGGAAGAGAGGTACTATAATATAGTGTCATACAGTCCAAAGAAAGAGAGCTTTAAGAAGGAGGCAATAATTAACACTGCCTAATGTTGCAGAAGTCAAAAGAAGAATGAGTATTCAGAAAAAGTCTTTGGTTTAACAATTAAAAGATCACTGATGACCTTTCAAAAGGGCAAATGGTGACCCAGCTTTTGTAGAAGTTAACAGTATTAGCTTGGACTGAGTGGCAAGGAACCCTGCAGCTATAGAGATGGATGAAAAATGTAACCCAAAAGGACAGCAAAAAACTGCTGTGGGAAAAGGGAATATGCCCAGTCCAAAGAATGGAGTAAAGCTTTTGAGGAAAATAAATAAGTGTAGGTAGCCACTGGGCTCTTTGGAATGTCCAGTCTATTGTAATTCTCCTACACACTCAAACTTTTCTTCAAGTACTCCTTCTTCTCCCTTGATGCCATTGTAACTATCCCAAAAAATTCTAAGAGAGAGTATTCCTACCACTCTTGTCATCTCCTTACTCCTTCACCTTACTAAGCCAGGAGAAAGGTTGGTATAATCTTTGCACCCACTGACACTTCTAAACTATTATGCTTGCATTATAACCCATTATTTCCTTCTTTTAAGGTTATGTCACCCAACTATACCACACACGAATCATCCTTGTTGTTGGCACCTAGGCAGCTCGAAGACATTCTTCCATTTCCCTTTTTATATTTAGCACCTATTTTACAATCTTCCTTCCTATCCTGTCTCTTTCCGTCCTCCTTGGCAAGTCCAATATCTTTGAAAAAAGTCCCTTCCACGTTTTCTACCCCAGAACCAAATTGGAGACTATATTTCTTGTTTTACTGCCTCCATATATTTTCCCATGTTTCCCTTATTCCTATGCTCCCATAGTCACTTGTTCAACTAATCCATTATTCAGAACCCAGTTAAATTTTCAGCTTCTTTAAAGCCTCTTCTGATTCTATTAGTGGAAGGGATAACTGAGATTAGAGAAAAAACTGGATATAACACAATTTTAAGATTTTTTAAAACCAACTATCAGCAACACATCCCATGGGCAGAACAGGAGCAGTTAGGGAGGAGGAGGGAGAGACACTTCCTAAGATTAAGGATCTCTTTTTCCTCAAATCCACCTATTTTACTAACTTCCCTATTTCCCTGATGGTACCTTCTAGTCACCTAAATTCACAGCCTCAGAGTCATCCTCAACTCTTTACTGTTCACAACCCCCAAATCCATTCATCAGTTCAATAGGCACTTATTAATTAAAATTATGTGTAGGCTACCATAGTAGGTGAAAAAGATACAAATTTTTAAAAACTGCCCTTGTGTCCTCTAGGAGCTTACATTTTATTTGGGAAAATATAAATCTACATACATGAATACAAACTATATACCAAGCAAATGCAAAGTAATTTTGGTCCCTTTCTCTCCAGTCACATGAAGGTCACCCTGTTTCAGACCTTGGTCACCTCTTGCCTGGACTATTACAGTAACCTCCTGATTCCTCTTCCTACCTCTCATCTTTCCCTTCTTCAATCTATCTTCCACATGGCTGCCAAACTTCTCATCCTAAAGCACTGATCTGACTATTTCAGAGATGAGAATTATTATGGTTTATTAGGGTATTTCAGAGTTAAGGATCTTGGGAGTCAAATGGTTCCTGGTGATGGTAAAGTTCAAAGTGTGATGACTGGCAAGGCAAATTATTCTGTTACATTTTTACATGTTACTCTGGTGACCCAGCCCTCCTATTCACTGATTTGCACAGATGGAACCTAAAAGACTGTCAGATAAAGGTAGTGCCAAGCTTTCTCCAATCACACCCCCTCCACCATGATATGTTAGATGAATGCATAGGTGGTTGCAATGATCAGAATGCATAACTCCAGGGAGCAGCAGACACAGGAGCATTGTATATTTGATCAGTATGCCTAGGAATGACAGTTAATTGCATTAGGAGTTTAATTTAAGCTTTTTTTGCAGTTTCTAAAAGTAAGTGGGAGAATGAATAGAACAGAATGTTCTCATTTTGCAGAAATAGAATAGCAAACTATCTCAGGAGAGAAATTAGACTGGATACTCTTTAAAAAGACACACACAAGAAGGGGCAGGAGAAAAAAATACCCTTTAGAAACAATTTTATCCTTTGGTATGTCTGTGAATTTTTACCATAAAAGACGTATTTACAGCGCACATATATTTGATCTCCACAGTCATAAAATGTTTCCATTCAAAGGTAAGGAAAGAAATCCAGATTCAATTTTGTTTAAAAAATAAGTTTAAAGCTTTTACATGCTGAATAAACTCTTCAACAGACTTTAAGGTTTGATGTGAGTATACATACTAGAGATTTAATTACACAAGAATTATGATTAAATAAGCTATTTTTTCACATGCTTAATTGCCCTCTAGTTATTTCACAAAATTTTTAAGCATCTACTACATTTAGAACCTTGGATTAGCTACTAGTAAAAGTAGCACCTGTTTTTTTTTAAAAATATGGATCTGGTAAGGAGTTAGATATAGGGGTCTATTGTAATGTAGATAGAAAGACAGATAGGTATCATGTGGGGGGGGTGGGGGGGGATGTTTAAGAAAATGTACCAGCCAACAGAATACAGCTGCCAAGGAGAAGAAGCATAATGCAAAATAATGCTGTAAGCATTCTCTAAATTGTCTTCCCTAGGGCAAAGCTCTGCTTGCCCTGCCCTAGTTATATATTTCCTCTCTATCACAAGCTTGAACTGGACATGATCACTTTGATTGACAGGAACTACAGAAACGATGAGAGACCAGCCTGGAAAGGTTAATTGAGAAGTCATCCTCTTATAGGTAGTGTTTTCCACAGGTCCTAAAGAGCCAATACTAATTCTGACATTTAAATCTATCTATAATCCAAGTAGCAATAGAAACCTGGTTTTCAAAATAGCCCCTGAAGATGTATAAATGGTCTCAAATATTGACAGAGTCTAAAATTTTAGCATTGACAAATGCATTTTAGATGTTTAGGCTACCTTAGCTGATACAAAGCATTTTTTCAAATTGGTGGTTTCAAATATTAATCAGCAATTTCCAATTTTAAGCACCTGTTTTTAAAACACAGTAAATTGTTTTGTCCTTGTCTGTAATTGTTGATAACTGGTTTCTCTATAGGAAGAAATTCTGCCAAGTTGTAAGGTAAATTCCTGGGATTTTAGCTTTTCAGGCTGAATCATTAGAATAGCCTACTATATCTAACTCCTTACCAGATCCAACCATCTATAAGCTATCACTAAATTCTGTCAATTCTTTCACTACCAAGTGCTTTTGGTCCACTCCTTTTCTCTGTTTCCAGACATTCATCATATCATGCTTAAACAACTGAAATAAATTTGGAGTTTCTAAGTTTCTTGAGAGCTGATTCTTAAGAGCTAATCTGATTAAAAAGGCTTCTTTTCCTGTTAAGGGGTTAAACATGTTCAAGAAAAATTCAGATGATTTGCTTGTTAAGAATCTAGCATCTGTGTTGGGAAATAACAAGACAGGAAGTTGGTGAGCTAAGAATCTTCATTCTTGACAGCTCCTTATCCCTCCTTAGTTGACGGCCCCTATGGAATTTTATTCCACAGGACAGAAGGATCCTACCTATTCTTCCTCTGAATATTTCTGAAATCCACTCTCCAAAGAACCCAACCCAATGTTCTACCCTGTCAAGATAATTGTAGACCCTGACTATCATGCAGTGTTTTACCCATCCTTTCCAGCTCTGTGTCATTTGTAAGACTATAAGGATGCCTTTACAGGGATGTGCTGGTAAATGGTTAGTAACTGACTCTGAAAAAAAAGTATGCAAAAATATTTTTAACTTAATCCACATTGTTAATATTTTCTCCATCACATTCCTAAGTCTAGACAATAAAACAATAAATCTAACCCTTATTTGTAGATTTTGCCAATTTCTAAGGTATAAAACCTCACATGGAGAATTTAACAGTCAACAATATGAGCTGGCTTCAGGAAACCCCATTATATCTTCTCTACCTGTATGCAAGTCATTGATAATAAACATTCAACATTCCAGGATCAATCACAGATCTCTAGGGTCCTTGACTGAATACCTCCTTGCAAGTTGGTGTTGAATCATTAATGTGGTACCTTATGCCTCTTATTCAAGCAGTAGTAATTCCATGGAATGGTACTATTATCTAGGTCGCATTTTTTTTTAATTTTTATACACTAATAGAAGGAGAAATTATCAAACATTTTGCTAAAATATAGGTAATCAATATCTATAGTATTTCCTAAGTTAAGCTACATCTATAGAATGTCAGTTTAGTAACCTTTTCAAAATGGGAAATAAGATTAGAGTGGCATGCCCTGTTCTTGAAGCTACTCGAGCTAATTTTGACCATCTTTTACTAAATAATAAGGATAATAATAAAAATATCTAACATTCATATGTGTGCCAGGAACTGTGCTAAGCGCTTTACAAATGTTATCACATCTCATCCTTACAATTACTCTGGGTACTATTATTACCCCAATTTTACAAGTGAAGGAAACGAGGCAAAGTTTAAGTGATGTGTGGGGCTACACAGCTAGTAAGTGTCTGAAACCATATTTGAATTCAGATCTTCCTGAATCCAGAACTAGTGTTCTTTCCACTGTATCCCCCAGTTGTTCCACTAGTGATCACTTTAATAATAAATTCTAGATTTGTCCTAGGACTTAAATTTTAATTCACTAGTATGAACTAGTCAACAGATTCCATTTTTGTTTTGTTTTTGTTTTTCAATCAGTATGACATTTGCCCTTCTCTGATCCTTTAATACCTCTTCCATCCATAGTCTTTCACATATCACTGACAGTGTGCAAAATTCATGTTTGCCTGTTCCTTCTTTATGCAAGTGTGGGCCAGGTAATTTTAATTAATTGAGAGTCACTAGGTGCTCTCTTGCTATTTCCTTACTTTTCTTGGGTACGAATTCTCTTAGCCATCTTTGTACTGTACTTTCCATTCCAATGAACATTCTCCTTGACAAAGAAACTAGAAATAAAGTAAGAATGAGGCAGTTCTACCTTCCTTGTTAATAATTCTCATCATTGCATTCCTTCCCAGTGGTGGTCCTCTCCTTTGATCATTCTCTGTTCCCTAATATATATTTTAAATCACTTTTTGACTGGCCTCACCAATCTCAGATCATTTGGAGCATTAACACGTCTGACAATATTTTTACACTACATGACAAACTTTTGTATCCATTCTCCGTTCCCTGAATTTGCTCTCATCTTCTTATTTGTTTAAAATTTCAGTTGGTTATGGAGTGTCACATATACCCCATCTGATCTCTTCCTACAATTCTCTTTTTTCTGCCTCACTGATATTATTTATCTTTGTATCTCTAACAATCTCTCATCCCTCCTAGGCTGACCTACCCTATAGAATTTTAGTCTATGAGACAGGGATCCAACTTATTCTTCCCTTGAACTCTTTGAAATATACTCTTCCAAAATCCAAGTTTCATGTTAAGACTGTCCAACTCCTCTCCTCTATTGCAGATTTTAACTGGACGTGGTCATTTTCCCCTTAAATTTCTCATCACTTTCCCTTAAGCAAGTTGTTTACTGTTGTTGAGAATCAGACCATGCAATAAACTTGCAAGCAAATTGGAAACTCCAACTTTATTGCCTTCCTGATACATTAGTATAAACATAAGGTAATGTATGTCTATGAAGACAATAAAGAAAATAATTTCCCTTTGTTGATTCTTCTGCATTATGGAATATGAAATTTTCATTGTCATGTCAGTAAATGTTTCATTTCTTTAATTTTGGCAGCTAGAAAACTCTATCTGATCTCCAGATTGTAGGAACTCCTCACTGTTACTAGATCCTGCCACTGTGACAAACTTATGATATTTTACCAACTCCTTGATTATTTTGTATATCTATTCAGGGGCTCTGTGGTATACTTTAATGACAAAATCACTTGGTTTCCCTCTCTGTTGGTCTTTATCCAATTGCATTCCACAGTTTTCCCCCCTGTGTTTCCTGGATTGCCCCATGAATATGTTTACTTAATATGATTCTCACCACCATTAGCACCCACCCCATCTCTACTTTAATATAATCTAATTCTTTTGAATAAGCTTTTCCCCAACTATGGTTTTATTCACGTCATGAAACATGTCCTACCAAATCTCATTAATAGTTCCTGTGAAGCCTGTAGCTATTCTTTATGTGGTATTTTATGAGTAAATGTAGGGAGTTTTCCCTTTCATCCTTCCTTTCAGTTTAAAACCCTTTTGGTTAGCTTTATTAGACTATAAGGCAAATACAGTCTTACTTTGTAATGTGCACTACATCTTTGGCCATAGACCTGCCATATTTGAAGCAGTAATGGAGAAATGCAAATCCCATTATCAGATGCTGTAATGGGAATGCAAATTTGGAAGATCTTCCCTGCCCCTAGGCTAAAATGCACCTGAAGCCTGGGGAGGGAGGCTTGTTTTTCAGTAGATACTTCTTGATTGGCCAGTGAGTCAATAAGGTTGTTACATTCTCTGAGCCAGGAGAAGGCTATATAAGCCCTGATGTGTAGCTTTGTTTTGGGACTCACTTTGAGAAGTGTTCTGTGATTTGATCTGAATTTTGGGAAGCCGTTGTTGAGAGTCCCCCGGCTTTGAAAAACCCAGATGCTGATTTGGTATGGATGTAATGGTTGGACAGTTTGGAAATCTGTCTACTTGATCTGTTTCTGTCTTGATAATTCTGCCTGTATACTTTGAAGTTCGGGGTGCTGACCTATTTCCCCTGAACAAGGTAAACGATATATGGTCTGACTGATTAAAGTAAGCTTGTTAACCCATTTTGAGTTGCTTTCCTTTAACAAAGCAGATCCAAGAACCTGTGGTGGTGGCAAACTCTGGGGGTGCCAGGGTGCTTGCTGCTACAGATGCAACCTTCTTTCATAACTGTTCATTTCCCAAATTCAACTTTCTGTTCAATTCCACGAACATTTATTAAGCACCTACTACTTGCAAAATCTTGGACTAGGCATTGGGGATAAAACTTACAAAAAGGAAATAGTCCCTACCCTCAAAAAAGTTGCAACCTACTAAAGAGAAGGAATAAGATTTGTGCAATAGTAAGTGTAAGACAGGAAAAATTGAAGAATGAGGATCACTAATTGAGAAGATTGGGGAAGCTTTTCTTAAGAGGTCTTACCTGAGCTCAACCTTGAAGATTGTTGTTATTGTTTGTCCTTTGTTCTTGAAGAGAACTAATAGCATCAGGAAGGTGATGTTTTGACTTGTAAGTGAATTGGATTTAAGTGAGGAAGGTCTGTGCAAAATCACCAGCCTCACTCTTTTCTCCAAAGTCATCTGGGTCCAGTGGCAAGACATAGATCTGGATGACTGTAAATAGCCCTGGATGTAGTGGGAGACCTTGGCCCTTTTAAATTAAACCTTTGTCAGGTGTCAGTTTGTCTCAGGCAATACCTATCCAGTGTATAGATAAGAAATGAGGTAAAAAAAAAATGGCCTCTTTTACCTAGTCAAATGAAAAAATCAATCTAGGAGGGGAAGACGCTCAGAGTTTCTGACCAGAACAGAAATAATTTCTATTTACACTCACTTTGAGCCATCAAAACTCAAACAGTGACCAACAGAGGTTTAGGCTGGGACCCATTACCTGCCAATCAGTGAGACCTAGACTGTTTTGGGTTCAAGGCATAACCAAGTAGCCCCACTTGAATCTGAATGGGTTTCATCAAAGCCTAGATTCCTAGAATTCCATTTCAAGAAATTTATATTCCTTTGAGCAGAGTATTCTAAGATAAGGAGATGAGAAGAAAGTATATTCTAGGTATGGCTCATGTTGACAATATTTTATCATATAGACAATGACTAGTCACTAATGGTTTTTTGACTATAGCCTCTGGGAGATGTAATAGTAATAGAATTTAAAGATCCCTCTGTATTGGCTTGGTTTTTGGTTTGATTGTGTTAAAACCCAGAGCTTCTTAATCCCACTTGTGGGATGGACTTGTTGACTTGTGAGGGCTGAACTGGGAGGAGCTGGTGACATAAATTTAGAGAGACACAAGAAAAGAGAGAGGCAGAAGAACTTTTTGGAAGCAGCACCCTTTTGGATGCAGAGAGAGACTGAGAGGATTGCTGAGGGCCACTTTGAATTGCCCAGGACTTTTGAGAGCTGCCATCCAGAGCTGCCAAGGACTGAGGAGACATGGCTGTTATGCTGGTACTTTGTCTGTCTGTTTTGATGTTGTTTTGCCAGATTTGTCCACTGGTGAAAGACAGTGCTGTTGTTGCAGAAGTTTTGGAACCTTGCTGTTGGTTCAGAAGCCCTGAAGAAAGATTTTCTTGTTGTATGTTTACAGAAATCCTGGAAGAGGGTTTTGCTAATGTTTTCAGGGGTCCTAGGACTGTTCTGCAGACAGAGAATGAATTAATGAAGAGACTGGCAATGTATCTTGTGGCCTTGCTAAGCTTTGTCTCCCCAGGAACAAAGATTGCTGAGAACTTGCCTCCTGTCAAGATGAGGAAAAGACCTCCATTTGGGTATTAAATGATGTGCTTAAGCTTGTTGTAACTCTGGGGTAGATTCAATTGTGATCCAAGGGTGGGGAACTTTTGACCTTTCTGTGCTCTGTGATTGAACAAATGAATGTACTTTACTTATTATTGGAAACTAATGGGGGTGGAGTAGTATTTAGAAGAGAGACTTTGTAATTGATTAAATGAATGTAATGTCCTGGGGTGGGGTAGTAATTGATTAAATCAGGTAGTACTTGGATATTATTGAATCACACTTAGTAAATGCTGTATTTTGAATGATGTCATATTTTGATCTTCTCTGTTCTTAATTTTTCACTGAATAAAATGGAGAGCACTTATGCTGGTATTTTGAACTTTGGGAAGTTGCCTTTGTTTGGCATTACATTACAGGAGAATATATGTTCCTTGCAGGTAAGGCTTGTTTCCTTCTTTGTACCTGTATTGCCAGAGACTAGGACAGTACTTGTCATATGGTAGACATTTAATAAAAACTTGTTGATTGATTGATTGATTGATTGATTGATTGATCAAAGGATGTATTATAGAAAGGGGAGACTAGGAAAAAGCCCTGTCACTCAGGAAGTCATTCAGTAGCCCAATGATTAAATTATGGTAGCTACCATGTGAGTAAAGATGTATATGAAAAATGTTGTGAAATTAAAATCAGATGTTGATGTCTGCAAGAAGTTAGGAATATATGACTGCAGTTCAGGAGAGGAATTTGGGAATCATATTCATAGAAATGGTACTTGAGCTGATTAGATCACCAAGAATATGAAGATAGGGACCCAGAACAGAAACCTAAAGAATATCCCATCTCTAGGGGAAGGAAATAGTAATCCATCAAAGGATAATGTGGAGTGTCCAAATAGGTTGGAGAAGTAGTAACGGAGAGCGTTGTCATGAAACCAAGGAACTATGGAGAGTCCAGGAGAAAGGAGTTGGTCAATAGCATCCAAAGCTGCAGAGAGGTCAAAGATGATGACTAGAAATGGTCAGTGGATTTGGCACCAGTATTATAGTAACCCTCATGTCTAAGACTCTGTATTTTACAAGGTACTTTCTTCACTAAAACCCCAGGAAGCAAAAAATAGAATGCAAAGTCCATAAGTCCCAGAACAAATTTTGGTTTTGCTGTCCTTCTTTCACTAAAGCATTACATGTAGTAGGTGCCTGATTGGATTGAACTGTGTTTTGTTAGCCTCTTTTAATAGGTGAAGAAACAGGATTAGAAACATTAAGTGCCCTGCCAATAATCACTCACTGTGGCAAAGTCATGCTGTCTCATATTTTCTGGGGGCCAAGTAGGTGGTCTTTAATTTCCTTTCATCCTTCTCTTTTATATGAGTCATCTTACCTGAAGGAGATTTGATTAAATTAGGTCTTATCCTGCTAGCATTGTTAATTGAATGGTGATAGGCTAAATATAATCTGCAATAAATTAAATTTTTATAATTAAAGAGATTGTGCTACCGTACAAAAGCAGTTTGTCACAACTACCAATATCCAGGCCTTAGTCTAATTAATCAAAGTTTTCAATGAAGCCTCTGGGAGTATCTTACTTAATGGCATTCTCTATATACTCATCTTGAACTCAGGATGCCTCCATCACATTTAGTCAGCCATATCTGTTTGATAGAAGTAGGACAGTCTTTGCTATCTGAGGAAAAATTTGGAGAGCTAAAATATGCTTTAACTTTTGACTACTTAGGACTCCCTGCAGTGGTTTGTTTTGTTTTGTTTTGTTTTGTTTTTTTTTAACAGTAAGAGACTGGGTATCAAAAACAAGTACAAGGTAAATCAAAAAGTAATTTAGAAAACATAAAAACTAAAAACCAATGATGTCTTAAAACACTACAAAAGCATTATAAATATAAAAGCACTAAAAAAAGCTATTTTTAAAAAACTTAAGATATGAAAAAAATTAAGATAAAATAAATTACTACTGTGAGGTAGAAACAGCAACATTCTAATACAAGAAAAAAGAGTGAAACATACTATAACCAAGATAACATAATTTTAAAAATATAATAGTAAATAAGTTTATAATTGGTAAGGTAATAAGATCCTAAAATATAGACATATTATTAATGCTCAGGGAGGAATTTCCAAGCCAAAATAAGAAAATAAAATTCAAACAAAAATGGCCTATGTTGAGACACTTAATAAAGCTTGTTAATTGATTGATAGAGGACTATATAAGAATTTAGGCTCTAAATTGAGAGGATTAGGAAACTATAGGACTTAATACTACTTGACAGTCCATAGACTGAAGCTTGAAAATATGCTAAACCTCTTGGAAATCAAGAAAGGTGAGGTGAAGTAAAAATTGTGAAGGAGCTTCATCAAGAAGAAATACCTTGCCAGAAAGTCCTTTAATTTATGTCTCAGTGACATCCTTTAATAGAAAAGAGCAGAGGAAGTAGGACAGAGGGAGTTAGCAAGCTAAATATCTGGAAGGACAAAATTCTGATCAAATGCAACAGCCTTTCTTCTCCCCCAGCTGACCCTGGTTTATTGATAAGTTGCTGATGGGATCATAAAATGAAAGGAGAGCAGAAATCCAAGGGTTGAGCCAAAAAAGGAAAAAGGGGAGACAAGGAAGGAGATAGTTAACTGGTAAAAAATAAAAGATAGAGAAACCCAGGAAGGTACACTGGGCTGAGATCCACTGAGGGTGGATGAAATGCCAAAATAGATTTTTTGCAAAAGCAAGTAATAAAACATTTTCCATGGTGCCATAATAACAGATTTCATAGGGTTAATAAGGGAAGAACTAGGGGCAGGGTGTGTAAAGGGGAGTGAAGACTGATGGAGGTAGCTAGTATGGGTTGGTTATGAAAGATAGGAAAGAAAGAAATTGAATGAAAGAGCAGTATGGTCAAACAAAATATTTTCCAGAATACCACCCCTCAAAAAAGAATTGGTCCTATTTAATGGTAGGAGTGGAGCCAACAAAAACAGATTTCATGTCCCTAAATAGGGAACTACTGAAAATGGGAGCAAGTTTCTTGAGGCAGGAAGAGATACAATCCAGAATAGTGCACACCAGAAGTCTCAAATGCATGGCCTGCCTAGGCAGCCCACAACATTCCCAGAATGTGGCCTGAACCAGATTAAAATGTACTTAGCAAAACAGATAAAAATACAATAAAATATAGATAACATCACATTTTAAAATCAAGTCAATATTTGGCCCTCAGGAATCCTTATGTATGCATTAGTGGCCTCTGTTTGTATTTGAACTTGACACCACTGGCTACACAATGTCTCTTGATATTCTCATAGCGTATGATGACTTCAGATATTCCCTTTCCAGATGACTCCTCAATCTATATACTCACACCAAAACTTTTGCCAGAACACCCGTTTCAGAACAGGCTTCTGTTCTTTTACTTGCTCTTTTGATCGCCAAACTGACCATATATGGAAGAGACTATACTTTACATCGTTCATAAGTTGATTTAATCCTTTTTCTTTACACAAAACTTGCTTTTGGTTTTTTGAGGTTTTTTTTGGAGGGTTGGGTTTTTTTTGGGAGGTGAGGGGGGGTTGTTGGTGTTTTTTTGCCTTCAGTAACAAAGCTGTTCATCTATGAAAGGGATAATACTTTACACAAAGTACCTCAAACAACACATCCAAAAACTGAAAGAAAAAAAAAAAACCTTCCTCTTTCTCTAACTTCTATTTTTTCTGTTCACCATTAAACCAGTCACTCAGGTTCATAACCTCAGAATCATTTTCACCTTAACCCTTAACTACCCCCTATACCAAGATGCCAATTTGTGCCAATTTTACCTCCCCTCTATCACAACTGCCCTCTCCACACATGCTGCCAACACCCTAGTTCAGACCCTTATCAGCTCTTGCCTGGACTATTGTAATGGTCTCCTAATTTGCCTTCCTGCTTCCAATCTATTTCTCCTCTGATCCATCCTTCAAATTACTAGCTGAATTCTGTTCTTCCTAATTTTTTGCTCCCATTATGTCACTTTTTTTTTCTTTCTTCTTTTTTTTGGATGGGGAAGGTAGGGCAATTGGGGTTAAGTGACTTGCCCAAGGTCACATGGCTAGTTTTTGTGTTAAGTGTCTGAGGTCAAATTTGAACTCAGGTCCTCCTAACTCTGGGGCCAGTGCTCTATTCACTATGCCACCTAGCCACCCCCTATTATGTCACTTCTGTAGTTACTTTGTAATTATATAGCAGTCTGAAGTTTGCAAAGTGTTTTATATGTTATTATTTTATATGATCTTCACAATAACCCTCTAAAGTGGTTCCTATTATCCTCATTATTTTACAGATGAGGAAACTGAGGCTGGGAGAAATTAATTGCCTTTCCCAGGATCACACAGCTAAAAAAAATTTTAAGTGTCTGAAGCAGGAAGTAAAGTCAGATTTTCCTGAATTCAACTTCAGTAAACTATTCACTGTCACCTACTGCTGTTCAAAACACACACACACACACACACACACACACACACCACTTTATTGACTTTCCACTTTAAAGTGCCATGCATGCCAGCCATTATTATTGTTGTTGTTGTCAGTATTATTATTGAGGTAGCTGTGGATCTGGACTCAGAAGATCTGAGTTCAAATGTGGCCTCAGACATTCCCTAGCTATGTGACCCTGGCCAACTCACTTAACCTCTGCCTCAGTTTCCTTAACTGTAAAAAAAAAAAAGGGTGGCAATAGCACCTACATCCCAACAGTTTTGTGAGGATAAAATGAGATAACATTTGTATTTATAAAAAGCACTTGGCACAGTGCCTTTCTTTCTCCTCCCCCTTTTGTCATTATTATCTTTCTAGACACTCCCCCATTTGGCACAATGCCTTACATGTAATAGCACTCTAATGTTTGTTGTATTTATGGCATAGTCATTACAGATTTTTATAACACTGTATGGTTTGCAAAACCCTTTCCTCACCACTACAACTGTGGTGTAGGTGGGGCAAAGATTATTATCCTATTTTTATAGATCAGGAAACTGAAACTCAAAGACTTGCCCAGGGTAGCATAGTTATACTCAGCTGGTCTCTTTGGAAGCCAAAGTACAACGATCTTTTCATACCTCTTGTTGCCTCTCCAACACAATTAGCAACTCATGCAAGGGCCCTGGAGAAACCAAGGTACAAAGATTGTTTATTCAAGTCCTAGAATGGTCTATCAGCAACAGGTCTAGCAAATCCTCAAATATATTTTCATCTGCATAGAAAACCTGCACCAAGATTAGCCATTCAGGGAGATCCCTAATTACTGCCAGAGCTCTGATAAGTAGTTTTCTATTTTATGAGTTACTTTCCTATGTCTTTTCCTGGGATGTCGTTATATTAAAGTCACAGTATTTCAGCTGTGGAGGGGAAAGAGGTAATTTAGCTGTATCAGGAAAAGACACAAAATTATTTTCAGCCAACAATAGAATACTACAGTATTTGGGAGCTGGTTTTAGCAAAGGCCCTCACACGTACACTTCCAGAAAGAGTTTGATAAATCTTGCTGGATGTGCTAACCTATCCTACAACCAATTATCCCCTCTATAGATAAGCAAGCAGATGTATTAAGAGATAGATTTGTTACCCATTTTTCCTACAACCATCAATATAGAAAGAATCAAACAATATTCTCTGATGCTAATAAAGCCATGGAAAGGAGTATATTATACAAAGGAAGAGGTTCACCTTATCCCCTAACAACATGTATCTTCTGACCTAATAAATGAGGCCTCTTTATTGTCTTGCTCCCATGCTTCCATGCTCATTACTTCCTTGGCCTAGACAGGAATTGCCTTCCTTATTCTTCTTGCTTTTCCTGTCTGAAACTAACTCATTTTTCAAGTCCCCTCTCATAAGGGTTCTTTTTCAGCCATGTCTGTCTCTTCATGACCCCTTCTGGGATTTTCTTGGCAAAGACACTGGAGTATTTTGCCTTGGTGATACACTTCTCCAGCTCATTTTACAGATGAGGAAACCGAGGCAAACAGGGTTAAGTGTGCCCAGGGTCACACAGTTAGTGTTTGAGGCCAAATTTGAACTCAAGAAAATAAGTCTTCCTGAATCCAGCCCCAGAATTCTATCCACTGTGCCATCTAGCAGCCCTCTCATAGGAGTACAGGATCATAGATAGAGAATTATTAAGGACTTTAGATAATTGAACAACCTTATTCTACAGGTGAGGAAAACTAAGGCCAAAAGAGAAATGATAGTAAATAGAAGAGCCAGGATTCAAATCCTGGGACCCTATGAGCTAAATTCAGTTTTCTTTCTACATGGTCTAATCCCACTACTTCCATGAAACCCATACTAATAATCCCCTTGCTGACCTCCCTCAGCATTCCAGCCCAAATCACAGATGTGGACCCTTAATTATAACCTCTTTGTTTGGTGATTGTTCATTAGACTATAAGCTTCTTGAGAGCAAGGGCTATTTTTTATCTTTCTTCATATCCATTCTCCACATCCAGTGCCCAGCACAGAGTACGCACTTAATAAATGCTTCTTGATGGACTATATAAGTTTTGTCTTTATGTTAGCTCCATGAGGACTAGACTCATGTGTGGATTCCCACCCCCTCATCCCCTGGGTATTTAACAGAATGCTAGGTAAATGCTACATACATGATACATATTTGTTGTCTTGAATTATGTCCTCTTCATTTTAGTGGGCCAAATGCTAAATTAGAAGATGGAAACAGCAGAGAATTTTTCTTTTAAAATTCAAAGCAATATGCTGGACCTGCCACAGCCAGGGAATGGAATTGTTGGCATTTAGAGTAGAATAGAATGTATCTCATTGTCATTCAAGAAATGCTTTTGGGTCAGGAGGATCCTAGAATTTAAGAATTGTATCAACTTTTTCCTTCTCTTTCTAAACAGATCAGGTGTCTGGATTTCTAATTTAGTTTGAATCAGGAATATATTTCATAAGTTACTGGAAAATTTATTAGGAAGCAGACCCAGTATGAGTCTGACAATTTTTTATTCTCTTTAACAAACATTTGTTGAGTGCCTGCTATGAGCAATGCACTGTGCTAAATGCTATATGCTTATGGAGATGAAAAAGACAGACTGCCTTAAAAACACTTAACAGTTTAGTTAAGGAGAGGAGACAGGGAAACTAATAATAACAATAACATAAAATGTTCATTTGAACCATAATAAGAGAGGTACAGTTTGAGTTCAGAAGACAGATGACAGAGAGGTGAACGAAAACTTCCTAGAAAAGGAAGCTTTTGAGTTTGGCCTTAAAAATGGGTAGGATTGGGCAGCTAGGTGGCACAGTGAGAAAGAGCGCCGGCCCAGAGTTGGGAGACCTGGGATCGATTCCAGCCTCAGATACTTAACATCCATACAAAAAAACTGGCCGTGTAACCTTGGGCAAGTTACTTAACCCCAATTGCTTTAAAAAAAAAAAATGGGTAGGATTGGGCAAGTAGAGGCAAGAGATAGAGGGAGGAGGTTAGAGAGGAAATTCTAGGTTGAGGTGATAGTGTGAGGAAAGACACAGGGGCAGGAAATTGCAAGGCATATTCAGGAAATATTTAGTAATCTAGTTTGGCTGAAGCGTAGGGTGTTTGAAAGGAACTAGAGGGGACATAAAGTTGGAAAGTTAGCTTGGCAGCTAAATCTTGGAGGAGGGAAAATAGTTGGTTATTTATTTTTCCATATTCATTACTGATCATAATTACATTCATAAGCACCTTCTAAGATTTTCCTGCTGATTATTAGGGATGCTTCAAAAAACAAAACCAAAAAACAAATATAATTAAACACTCAAAAGGATTTTAATAACCTTATTGTTCTACCACCTTAGCAATGAACAAAATTATTGTAAAGTGCTTTACACAGTGTCACATGAATAATAATTATAATTAAAAGGTAATGATAGATAAATAATACTTATAACTGTGCACAAAGTAGTCACTAGAGGCTTAAGGTAAGAGTTTGACTGTAAGGCTGCTGAGCACTTGAGGTTCATTATCAATTAGTAAGCTACAGAAGAAATTGCCAAAGGATTCACAAACCCACCTGACCACTGAGACAAAACCTGACTATATTTTAGTTGTTAATGAAGTTCCTTTAGTTATATATTTTAACATGTTTTCTTTTATGCAGACATAGCATAACATTTACCCCATTTATTTATAATTAATATATCTATGTAGAAAGTTTAGAAGTGTCGACCCAGAAACTGAATTTTATGATCACCCAAATCCCTGTGGTGATGAGGTAAAATACAAAAGTGAATTTTAACTCCACAAGAGACCTAACACTTGTCTAATGCTCCAAAAGTCTACCATTGATGGTACTCTAGTCCCCCTGTACCATGTATCTCTGTTTACATGTTCCTTTCACAAAACAAAAGCTATGCATGATATTACAACATGTAACTATAGCAGCAATTATAACTAAATATTGACAGCAGTAAACAATTTGGAATTGCACCGATAATGAAAATGGGGAAGCTTCCAGTCTTATCTTCCACTTTCCCCTTTCCTTTTCCCCCTTCCTCTACCTGTAGTAGAATGTAAGCTCCATGAGGACAAGGACTATTTCATTTTCATCTTATATCCTTAGTTTTAACATAGGTCCTGGCACTTAATAAAGGGTTTTTGAATTGAAAATGAATTGAATTCATGAATACTATACTCCTGGCAAATTATTCTGCCCACTGTCTTCTGAAAATTTCATGTGCTTTCCTCCCAGCATACTTTTTCTCATATTGTCTCTTAACTTCCAACAAATATTAAGTATATAAAAGGATACTATCTCCTTATCTATTTTTTTTTCCTTTCCCTGCTACCTATAAACATGTCCAGGCCTCTCCACCCTAACTCCTTAAAAGACCCTCCATAGATTCTACTATCTAAGCTTGTATTGCCTTATATCCAGGGGTATGGTGGTAAGTTTAACAACCAACTCTCCAGACAAAAAAAAATGTATAGGACACACATTTAAACTTAATCTGTATTATTAATATTTACTCCATCACTTTATTAAGTCTCAACAATCACAAAAACAATAAATCCAGTCCATAGCAATTGTTGATTTCTGAGGTATGAACACACACACTGATAATTTAACAGTCAGCAGAACTGGTTCAAGCTGGCTCTAGCACAACCCTGCTAATATAGGTATCTTCTACCTTTTTGAGTAAAATTGCTTGAAAAAAATCTTCTAAACCAGATATTTCTACTATTCCTTTATTTCTAAGTTCTTCACCATCAGTCTTCTGATCTCATCAATCAATCGCCACTGCTCTCCCGTGTTGCCAATGTTCTCCTAATTGCCAATTTATTGGCTTTTTTGTAAATCTCATCCTTTTTGCCCCCTCAACAGATTTTTACATTGTCGACCACCTCCTGTTCCTTGATATTCTTTCTCTCTTGGTTTTTCTAATATGGTTATCTCTTAATTCTTCTCCTACCTATTAGACTGCTACCTCTCAGTCTCTTTTGTTGAATCATCATCTATGTATTGTGCGTTAAATGTAGGTATATCACAAGCTTTGTCTTGGGCTCTCCTATTCTTTTTCTTTGTAGTCTTCCACTTAGTGATCTCATCAACTCCAATGGGATTAACATCATATCCATTCAGATGACTCCAAGATCAATATATCCAGACACAGGTTCATGCATGATCTCAATTTCCACACCAAAAACTAGGTATTGGATATATAATAGGCTTTTCCTAGGTATCTCCAACATGAGTATCTAAAATGGAACTCATTGTCTTTCCTCCAAAACCTATCCTTCTTCTGAACTATAATTGTCAAGGTTACTACCATCCTCCCAGTCAAGGAGTTTTAAAATCTCAATGTCATTCTAGACTTCTTAACTCTCCCCTACTCCACATCTCCAATCAGTTGCAAGATCTCACTATGTCTATCTCCATATCACCATTCTAGTACAGGGTCTCATCATCTCATCTGTGGACCATTGCATTATCCCCTTCCCTCCCTCAAGTTTCTCCCTACTCTAATCCATTCTTTACACAGCTTCACACATTCTTCACACCAGTCAAAATGATTTCCCTAAAGCAAGAGATTAATCAACAAGCATTTATTAATAACTTAATAAGTGATCCACAAACTATACTAGATACAAGGCATACAAGTACAAAGAATAAAACAATTTTTACTGACAAAGAACTTAAATTTTAATAAGGAAAACAAGTACCTATAAAAATTATAACATAAACAGAATATAGGCAAAGTAGTTAAATACTAAGTACCTTAGAACAGTGGTTACTGGCCATTGGGAAGATCTGCAAGGGCTTCATGCAGCAGATACTACTGGAGAAAGGAAGGAAAGAAAAGGGAGGAAATAAAATTTATTAAGGACCTACTATGTGCCAGGTACTATGCTAAGAACTTTAAACAACTCTATAAAGTACATGTTATTATTAGCCTAATTTTACAGATGAGAAAACTGAGGCTGAGAAATCAAGTGATTTGCCCAGAGTCATATAGGTAAGTAATTTCTGAAGCAGGACTTTAACTCAGGTCTTCCTTCCTCCAGGTCTAGTACTATCCCCTGTGCTATATACCTATCTCCCCTGGACTATGGGCACAATCTTTGGTTAGTTTTCCTTCTGTGTTGTACTTACTACTCTCTATGCCAGGTTAATCTGATTTGTATGAACAATTTTCTCCCTTCCCCTTCTTTTTCCCTCCTTGGCCTATATTTTAAATTATGGTGCAGAAATCTGAATCTCATCCTCAAATGCCATCTCTTCAGCTATATCTATTCTGTTCCAAGTGGACGGAATGTTTGAAAAATTTAAGTAATGCTCTAGAAGGTGCACAGAATATCATCGTCATCATCATCATCATCTTTATCATCATCCTCCTTCAAGAATGACTTTCCTATATAGTATAGTTGAATCATGTTGGTTTGTAAGTCACCAAAGACAGAAATGAATGGAATAAAAGAACTCAAGTCAAGATACAACAAGTATTTTTCTGTTAAGTAGTTTGTTGATTTAGCAATTTGGAAGTTGCTTTTATAAGTGATAGATCACACGTTAATGCATTAATGCATGGGATCATGGGATTATGACTGTGTCTCCAAACATCTTACCCCTTTATAAATCTTTGCCACAGGGCTGATCTCCCACTCATTGTAGGGATTTCAGTAGCCCTGAATAATATTGATTGCACCTATTTTCTTGTAAACCTGTACTGAATCAGAGATCTGATAAATGCAAACAACTCATTGCTAACTTTGTTTTTGGCCGTTTGATATATAGACTACTTCCCTTCATGAATTCTGGAGCCAAAGCTAATACAAATTGTAGTGAAATGAGGAGATTCCAAACCATGGATTCTGGAGAGTCCCACACTACGATGACTAGGCAGGGATGTAGATAGGATACCACTGTGGGGTGCAGGAGAGGAGGGTAAGAAGTACTTCATCATCTGATGCCAAAAAAGGAAAAGGACCTGTGAATGGTATTTGAATCTCCAATATCTGTGATAGCAACTGGTACACAGGCACAGAAATGAACTGAATTGTACACCTTCATCTTCTCCTGTTGCCACCAACACCAAGTCAGATAAATTAGACTGATAAATTAAATCCCACTCCCAGGTTCTTCTTGGGCTGAAATTTTTATGACTTCTTTTCACCTTCAGGGATACACTTCATTGTTCATTATGATGATAGGTATAGATCTCGGACTGGTAAGTATCTCAAAGACAATCTAATCCAATTTTATCATTTTCCAAATGATAAAACTGAAGCATATGATGTTAAATTGCTCACAACTGCTTGGGTAGTGAGAGTGAGAGGCAAATGGATGTTTCTTTCTTCTAATGTCATTTCATGTAAATAAACATAGTGAAAAGGTAATGTGCTCTGGGCCATAGGCCATACAAGGATCACCCTGAGCCATAGAGAATCACCCTAGCTGGGAGGTTAAATTGTCTGTCAAATTTCTAACTTCTACAAGGAAATGGAATAAAAAAAAAAAGCTGCAAAGGGACTTGCCATACATAGGCATCATCACTTGTGCCTTGTTAGCACCTCTTTCCCTAACTAGCTTATCTTGCCTCTAGGCCAAAATACCTAAAATACCTTCACAGTGAAATCCAAAGGAAATACCAGTGAATCCTTAAGAAGGCAAAAATGCAGAGGAAACCCAGATTCTGTCTTTTAAAATAAAATCAGTCAGCAAATATTACCTGAACAATAACTAAGTTTGAGACATTCGGTTATGGCAGATACAGAAAAAAAAATGTTGTTTGGAGGCTCTGCCTTCAATGAGCTCATTGTCTGATTTAAGAAGTTTGTCCTATACACATGAAACATTAAATAAGAATTCAAGAATTAAACAATATGAGACAAAATTCAAAACAATACAGATATTATAAGTCAGCATGTGATTAAGGGTTAGCTCATATTGTAAAATGTTATGAATTCAGAGACTAAAGACAATACTGCAGTGAATATCAGGGAAGCGTTTCCACTGAGGGTGGTGGGATTTTAATCAGTCCTTGAGGGACAAGTAGGATTTATATCGATGGAGAGGAAGGTAGGAGACAGGAGGAATGACCTACAAGGTCACTAAGGCATGAGAGTGTAAGTTTTCATAGGAATAAATGAAGAGGTCAGTTTGATTGGGTTAGAAGAATTAGGTTATTATTTGTGAAACCTTTACCTCCCCTAATGATTTTTCTCTCTCCTTCTTCAGAGATCATCTCCATAGAAATAATAATTGAGCCCAGGAGAGCTAATGAGTTCACCAAGAGAGTATATAGAGAGAAAGAGAGCCTAGAATAGCATATTAGAGTACAGGACATGAATGATGATCCAGAAAAGAAAACTGAGAAGAAATAAGTCAGTCAAGAATAAAACCAGGAGAAAGTAGTGTCATGGGGGAAAACTATATTTCAAAGGAGGGCAGATTCAAACAAAGGTGTTCTTAAGGATGGGAGAAATCTGGACATGTGTGTAGGTAGTGGAAACTGAATCAGTAGATAAAGGTAGAAAATGAGGAGTTAAAAAATTATGAGGTCAAGGAGAGAGAGTCACATCTTGGAAACTGGAGCAAAGGCAAAGAGGGTAAATGATGTTAAGAGAATTTTAAGTATAGAATTGGGGGGAAAGGACACTCCCTATGGATGGCCTCAACTTTCTTTGTTAAGTAGAAGAGCAGATCTTCTGCTGAAAGGAAGCAGAGAAGAGATGGGGGAGGGGGAATGAATTAGAGGAAAATAATGAATTTTTAAATAATTTAAGGTAATAAAATACTAATTAGTTTTTGAAGTAAATGTTTAGGTTTTTATTGTTAAAAATTATGCCAATTAACTCAATGCAGTTCCTTCTTAATTAAAAGAATGGTTTCTTAACTCAACTGCCAAGATTTTAAAATTAACGTTGTTTTTTTTAATCCCCAATTAATCTTTTTACTGAAGTAAGCCCAATTCTCAAATTCAATACACCTCTTCTCTACTTCCTCAGGGTCACTTTTGTCTGTGTGTCTTTCTCTTCAAGGTTTTAATATGTATTTGCATTTTATTAGGGGTCTCTTAAAAACCGGGGCACCCATATAATAGAATAGAATCTCTTAAGATATATTTTCAGTGTGATGGGGGAATGTATTTTTGGACATGTTGTCTTCCTATTACCCTTCAAATTACACCATTTTGGTAGCCATAACTTTAAAGGACAACTTTGAAGGAAAATGTTTCCTGCTCTCACTTTCCTCCACCAACTGTTAGTATGTTTTCCTTCCTCAAATTAACTTGTATTTATTTTCTGTGAAAGTGCTGTATCTCCTGAAAGTAAGTGTCTCAATGATAGGAGCAATTTTTTTTTTAATCTTTGTATATCCTTTACCTTCCCTGTGTGTTCAACTCAGTTCTAGTTACATTATCTTATACATATAATTGGCATTTAATAAATGATTGTTGAATGAACGGGGGAAAAGTTTTATCTTCTGCAAAAAATTAAAATAAACTAAAAATATTATGGGTGAAATTTTTTTGGGAAAGCACAGTCTGATAAATTTTTAAAGTTTTGGATAAGTATCTTGACTCTTAAATGCTTCTCAAATATAAATGGGATCTTAGACCTTTTGAGATAATAGAAATTGTGTTGCCTTGTTTGAACAATCCTAGACTCCCAATGACAGTAAACGATCAAACTCAGTTACAGGAAATGGGTGGTGGTTTAAAGTAAAGTGGGGTGTTTTAAAATGCATCTAGGTGGTGCAGTAGGTAGAGCTTGGGCCTAGAATCTGGAAGACCTGAGTTTAAGTCTTGCCTCAGACATTTACTACCTTGTGTGGGGAAGTCAATTAACTTCAGTTTACCTTGGTTTCCTCATCTATAAAGTGGGGATAATAACAGTACCTCCT
>NW_027187419.1:88848693-88945915 GCF_028583685.1 Petaurus breviceps papuanus | reverse complement strand
CTCTCTCTCTCTCTCTCTCTCTCTCTCTCTCTGTGTCTCTCCCCCCCCCCCGCCCCACCTTGGAAGCCTTGTGATGCCTGTTTTTGAATAATTGAAGGAAATGCCAATTTCAGTTAGAGGTTAGTGAAAATAAAGATGTAATTTTTCTCCACCCAACTTCAAGAGCCGCTGAATTTTATGCACAGGGGCCTGTGTTCCCCAGATTAAGATCCCTAATGGAGTACAACTCTGCCTCTTTATAACTCAAGAAGTAGCAGCCAAAAGTGATGAAGTGACTTGCCCAGAGCAATACAGTAAGTTAGGGAAAGAGCTGGGATGAATATTCAAGTGTCCTGAATCAGACAGTTCCATGCTTGCTTCACTCTCTCATGTTGCCTATTTCCAAACATTGGACTATAAATTCTGAATTCAAAGACTAAGCCCTGCACAAGCTACTTTATAGATAGTCCAAAGAACATTTCAACAGAATTTTCATACCCTCCTCCCCTCCTCTTATATTCTGATCCATAGAAACTGGAAGTTGGAAAGGGATATGAATTTGACAAGATCTAAAGATAGCTATTTAGGCCAATAGTCACAATTAAAGAAAAATTACTGATTTTCTTCCTGAAACAACCAAACTTGGAACAGAATCCCTGCTTTTGAATAAATATCCTTAAGCTAACACTGAAAGTGATATCTTCCAAATGAAAGTGTTTCTTTACTCACACACTTGAAGGGTAGATGTGAAATGATGATGATGATGATGATGATGATGACCAACTAGCACTTTAAGGAGTGCCAAGAGCTTTGCAAATATTATCTTATTTATTAATTATCCAAATCTTCTGAATAATTTGAATTATTTTTTCTTGTAAAACTGGATTTAGAATCAATCTATTCTAACATCCTTATTTGTATTCTGAAGCTTGAGAAATATTATAAGCATTAGACCTGAAAATATTGTGACATATTTAGTATTACAATTGATTAATTAATCAACCTGTATTCATTAAGCACCTCCTTTGGTGATAGGCCCTGGAAATACTAGGTCACTAGGTGGCACAGTGGGTAGAGTGCAGGGCCTGAAGTCAGGAAAACTCATCTTCTGGTGTTCAAATCCAACCTCAGACACTTACCATCTAGGTGACCCTGGATGAGTCACTCAATCTTGTTTGCCTCCGTTTCCTCATCTGTAAAATAAGCTGGAGAAGGAAATGGCAAACCACATTAGTATCTTTGTCAAGAAAATCTCCAATGGGGTAAGAAGAGTCAGACATGACTGAAAACAACTGAACAGCAATAATTGGGAATATAAATACAAAGAATAAAACACACACACATTCTAAAAACTTACATTCAACAAGTACATATATGTACAACAGGTACAAAATAAAGAAAAGAACGCATATGTCTAATAGGTATTGTATATTTTGTGTATATATTAGCTACTTTGTATATAAAACCATTTTGCATACAAAGTGATTAAACACAAGGTATTTTAGGGGAGGGAGGGTGTTAGTAGTTAGAGGAAATAAAGGTTTCATTTGACTTCAGACACTTATTAGCTTTCTCCCTGGACAAGTAACTTAATCTCTATTTGCCTCAGTTTCCCCATATGTAAAACAGAGATAATAATAGCACCTACTTCATTGTTGTGGGGATTAAGTGAGATATTTGTAAAATAATCTGTAAACCTTAGAACACTGTTTGAATGCTTCCTACTACTTATGATGATGATGATGGTGCTTAAGTTGTATCTTAAAGAAGGAAGAGGCTATATGATGCAGATGGAGTACATTCCACACATACAGAAAAAGCTCAGAAGGGGGAAAGGAGCATCAAGCATGAGAGATGGAGAAAAGGCCAGTTTGGCTGGATTACGAAGTGCATAAGAGGGAAGTAATGTCCAATGAGGTTGAAAAGATAGGTGGAGGCCAAATTATGTAGGGCTTTAAAAACTAAACAGAGGAATTTATATTTTACCATGGAGGATACCAGTGAAGTTAACTGAGTAGGAGTCATATTGTCAGATCTACACTTAAGAAAAATTATGGGTTGCCAAATAGAATCTAAGTAAAGGCTTAAAAAATTATGAATATTTTAAAAGATGCAGGGAAGGCTTAAGTCATATTGCAAGTATATGAAAAGATATTGTATATCCAATGGGAAAAAGAAGAAATCGATTAAAGCTACGGGATAAAGGTGCTCCATTAACTAAGAACTCTGCTGGATATTGAACCCTGGGCTTCAGTAGTGAAGAAAGTAATCTAATGTCCCCTAGGTGTCTTTAGCAATAGGATAGAGTCTAGAGTCATAAACTCATAGAATCCAAGAATTGAAAGGACCTCAAAGTCATCTATCCTAATCTTTACTTGAAGTAGGAATCTCTTCTACATCATCATCAAAATATAGTCATCAAGACTTTGTTTTCAAGCAGAGATCTCCAGTAGTAGGGAACTCATTACCACTTCAAGTCATTCATTCTATTTGAGGAGATCTCACATTGTTAGCAAATTGTTTCCTTACATTAAGCTAAAGTCACACTCCCTATAATTGCCACATTTTGGTCTTAATTCTATTCTCTTTAAACACAAGAAGAGCTTTAATCCCATTTCTGTGTAGCAATTCTTCAAATACTGGCTCAGACACCTCTTAGTTGAGTGGCTACATAAGGCACTTAACCTCACTCAACTTCAGTTACCTACTTTTAAAATGAGGATAATAATATGTCTATCTCACAGTTATTGCGTGAGTCAAATGAGATAATATATGTAAAGTGCTTTGCAAACTTTAAGCACTATATGAATGTTAGCTATTATTATATTATGTGCAAACTCTCTTCCCCTGCCCTACCTACTCCTGTCTTCTCTTCTCCAGGCTCAATGTCCTCAGTTTCTTCAGTTTACCCTGAGATGGCATGATGTCAAAGTCCCTCATCATCCTACTTGCCCTTCTCTTGACTCACTCCAGCCTGTCAATGGCTGGACATAATCTTCCAGCTATAGTCTGATCCGCTTGTTAAGTAGCATCTGTCTCAATTGGCATAGCTGCATTCCTAAAATGGTCTACATGTGATCTCTTATGATATTTCCATGTCAAAAAAGTATATGATTCTATGACCTTTCCCTAAGGCAAGGGGAAAGATTAAATGATTTGTGACAATCACGTTTAGCTCTAGGATTCCATAACAGTGTCTTTATAGCAAAAATATTTATTTTATCATATCTATACAATGGAAAAAAAGGATAGCTATGAGATGGTAGGAATAAATGAATGGTACTAAAATAATTCAGGTCTGATTATTTCCACCAAAAATGGCACATCCCTGAATGTCAGAGTATAATCACAGATGACTTGATGTTTTGAATGATACAATAATCTTTAAATTAACATTTTCTTCTTTTTTCTTTAAAATTATATGTTTGTTTAGAGGATGAATGTATGACAAAATCAATAATATATGATTTGTTCAGAGGCAGGGGTCATAAAAACTTGTCTCTTTACATTCCTGAGTAGGGTTCTAACAAGGAATTGTGGCACATAGAATAAATTAAGCTGAATTGGGAAGGGGACATTGAATATGGTTAGATTATGCCTGTTGATGACTGATATTGAGGAAGTAATGCTCTTTGAAGATCCATGGCTGGCTTGGTAGTGATAAATACCACTGTACAATAGAAACCAAATTTATTGGGAAGAAAAGAGAGTGACTTAGAGAGCTTTAAAGGAGATGACATGATTACTGAATGAGGGACAGTTGCAGAGTGAGGGAAAGCTGCAGGCAGGGGCAAGAGGTATGACAATTCCACCTCCTCATCCCTGCACCAGAGTGTGTGAGACAAGGACAGGCATTCTTGAAGAGGGCACTTACTACAAGATGTAGTGTCTTAAGGAGAAAGCTTGGTTTCCATTAGCACCAGAAGATGGAAGAAATGTGAACAGATGAGGTTAAGAATGAAAGAGCATCTTCTCAGCAAGGCAAGGACCTAAAACAACTCCAAAAGACCAATGATGGAAAATGCCATCCACATCCAGAGCAAGAAATATGGAATCTGAATGCAGATTGAAGCATACTATTTGCTCTCTTTTTTGTTCTGTTTTTTTTCTTTCTCATGGTTCTTCCCATACATTCTAATATTCTTCTAAACAACATGACTAATGTGAAAAATAGACAGATAGATAAATAGATGGAAAAAAGCAACTAAAATATCTAGATTGAAAAAATTCATGAAACATGTTTATGTCAGCTTTACACAATAAGATACTTTTTCTAAATAAGCAAAAAGCACAGTAGGTTGTTGAAATCTCTGTGTATTTCAGTCAATTGATACAGATGTGGTCTACAGCAGAATACCACTGCAAGAGTCTGTATGGTCCCTTCTAATACCCATGTCAAGAATACCTTCAATGTATGTGGAGATTATTCTCATTAAAATTTTAAATAAATGGGAAAGTAATAGAAATATAAGTCAATAACTGAGGATTATCTCTCAGTCATTTTTTTGATAGTAATAGCTCTGAGGCATTCCCTTCTAATGGCATAAGTGATTACTTTTTCCATCCCTTAAGACACTCATCTCTAAAAAATCAAATCCCCACCATCCTCATAACTGTCTCACCTTCATCCCAAACCTCTTTTTTATAACCTTTAATTAATCTAGCTACTTAGCTCATTTGTTTTTCCTTTGATGCCATTTCTACCTGTCTAGGAAAATATCTGGTCATAACATTGGAACCCCAGTATTGTAGAAACAATGTCCTTAATGAGAAAAAGAACTAATTACAAAAATCTAATTTTTCATCTATTTGTTGCCCTCCTTCCAGTTGCAGCCTTGCAATGATTTTGTCTTTTATCAAACTTTTTTCATCCCCACTGTTTCAGTGACATGAGGCAATACTGCCCCTAATATTCCATAATATTTTCTTAGGTTCTTTTGATCTTTTTTTCTTTGTGGGAATGTATTTATATTGGTTAAACTTCCATGTGAAAAAAGAATGAAAGAGCATTTCTTATCAAAAGAAGATGATTCTAGAAGACAGATGGAAAGAAATAATAGAGTATAGGGACTGGGAAAGGCTAAAGTTCAGCTAGATAAAAAGGAGCATGGAAAGAGACCATGGGAAATAAATCAATCAACAAACATTTTGTATGAACATACTATGTGCCAAGAACCAAGCTAGGTACTGGGAATATAAAGACTATAAATGAAACAATTTTATTTTCAAGGAGCTTATATTCTGACAGGCAGATATAGATAGATAGATAGATAGATAGATAGATAGATAGATAGATAGATAGATAGATAGATAGATAGATAGATAGATAGATAGATGTATATATATAAACATATATACACATACACATATCCATATATGTATATTACTTAAATGCTAAGTAACTTGATGGAAGAACACTGTTGGGAAGATTAGAAAAGGATTCATATAAAAAGTGACATTTGAATTGTGTCTCGAAGGAAGAGGAGGATTCTATGTATCATGAAGGCAAGAAGATAGGTGACAGAGTGCCACAGCTGAGGAAAGAGAAGGCCAATTGTCTGTATCTCAGAGTATAGGACAGGCAGTAAGATACAATAAACCTGCAAAGATGAGTTGGGGCCAGGTTGTGAGAGGCTTTAAAAACTAAACAGAAGGTAGTTTTGGTTTTTTTTCCTAAAGTCAGTAGGGAGCCATTAAAAGGGTTTTTTACATTTATTTTATTTTTAATTTATGGAATAAAATAAGCATTTCCATAATATAGCACAATTAAAAATATGATTGCACATGAAATTGCAAATCTGCTATGTACCACTTGCTATTCCTTTCAAATATACAAAAAATATTATCTTATAAATTCTCTTTTTTTCCTTTTTTCTTCCCTTCACTTCCCCCACCCTAGAGATGGCTACCATTAGAAATAAACAGAGGTGTGTGTGTGTGTATGTGTGTAAAATCATTGCACACATCTATTTATCAATTCTCTTGATACAGATAACATCTCTCTTCACATGTCCTTTATAGTTAATTTGTAATTGCTGAAATAACTAAAGCACTCGAAATCATTCTTAAAGCAATATTGCTGTTACAGTATACAATATTCTCTTGTTTTGCTTATTTTACTCTTCATTCTTTTGTGCTGGTCTTTCCATATTTTTCTAAGATCTATACATTTCTTACATATAGAAATGAGCTCATCATTTCTTAATACACAGTAGTATTCCATCACAATCATATACTACAACTTGTTTAACCATTCCCCAATTGACAGGCATCCCTAAAATTTCCAATTCTTTGCAACCACAACAAGAATATAAACAATTTTAGAAAATATAGGTTCCTTGATCAAAAAAAGAGCCTAGAAATCATCCTTCAAGAAATTCTCAAGGAAAAATGCCCTGATATTCTAGAATCAGAGGGAAAAATAAAAATTGAAAGAATTCACAGATTGCCTCTTGAAAAAGATCCCAAAAAGAAAACTCCTAGGAATATCATAGCCAAATTCCAGAGCTCCCAGGTCAAGGAGAAAATATTACAAGCTGTTAGGAAGAAACAATTTTAATATTGAGGTAACACAATCAGGATAACACAATATCTAGCAACTTCTACATTAAGGGATCAAATGGCTTGGAATATAATATTCCAGTGGTCAAAGGAGCTAGGATTAAAACCAAGAACCACCTACCCAGCAAAACTGAGTATAATGTTTCAGGGGAAAATATGATCTTTCGATGAAATAGAGGACTTTCAAGTATTCTTTTTTTTTTTGCCTTTTGCCTTTTGCCTTTTGGAGGGCAATTGGGATTAAGTAACTTGCTCAAGGTTACACGGCTAGTTGTTTGTTTGTTTTTTTTCTGTGTGTGGGTGTTAAGTGTCTGAGGCCGGAACCAAATTCGGGTCCTCCTGACTCCAGGGCTGGCGCTTTACCCACTGCGCCACCTGGCCGTCCCGACTTTCAAGTATTCTTAATAAAAAAACCAGAGCTGAACAGAAAATTTGACTTTCAAATACAAGAAGCAAGAGAAGCATGAGAAGGTAAACAAGAAAAAGAAATCATAAGGAACTTATTAAAGTTGAACTATTTACATTCCTATATGGAAAAATGATAATTGTAACAGACTTTTCTCAGTATGAGAATAGTTTAAGGGAATATATATGTATATATGTATACATATATGTGTATATAGGAGAATATATTATATATAAATACATATGTGTGTATATGTGGTACATGTATACATAAACAGAGGGCACAGGATTAGGAAGGGATGATATCTAAAAATAAAATTAGAGGTGAGAGACGAATATAATGAGAGAAGAAGAAAGGGAGAGATAGAATAGGGTACATTATCTCAAATAAAAGAGGCAATGTGGGAAAAGAACAGGAAGATGAAAGGGAATGGGTCAACCTTACTCTCTTTGAATTTGTCTTAAGGAGGGAATAACATACACACTCAATTGGGTATCTTGCCCTATAGGAAAGTAGGGGGGAATGGGATAAGAGGGGGTATTATATAAGGGAGGGCAGATTTGGGGAGAGGGTAGTTAGAAGCACACACTTTTGAAAAGGGACAGGGTCAAAGTATAAAATAGAATAAGTGGGGGCAGGATAGGATGGAGAGAAATATTCTTAGTCTTTCATAATATATTTACTATGGAAATGTTTTGCATAACCACACATGTTCAACCTATATTGAATTATCTTCCCAGTGGGGGTGGGTAAGGAGAGAAGAAGGGAAAGAATCCAGAAATCAAAGTTTTAAAAACAAATGTTAAACAAAATTTTTTTTCATGCAACTGGGAAATAAGATATACAGGCACTGGGGTATAGAAATCCATCTTGCCCTACTAGAAAGTTAGAGGATGGGGGGAGATATAAGAGATAGCAGATTAGAGGGACAGGTATTCAGTGGGCTCACTATTTTGGGGTGGGGGTAGGGGAAAGATGGGAAGAAAATTTGTAGCTCAAAATTTTGTGGAAATGAATATTGAAAACTAAAAAATAAATAAAAGATTGAAATTTAAAAAAATAAAAAATTCTGAACTTAAAAAAAGGAAGTATAGGTTCTTTTCCTTTCTCTCTAATCATCTTTGGAAATAAATCAAATAGTGGTATTTCTGGGTCAAAGACTGTAGTTTAATAACTCTTGGGCATAATTCCAAACTGATCTAGCTTAAAAAACGCATGGGGACTAAGAAATACTCTAAATTAGTTATATTCCGAATCTTGGACACACCTCTGTTGATCTTGACTCTGAAGAGCAACCTCAGTTAATTACAAAGGTGGTGGGAGTAATGGATTATTCATATAAGAGGAAACATACCAACAAAAAGAGTGCCACTCTATGCAAGGCACAGTGCCTTATGCAAGAGAAAACGAAAGAAATGTGAGGACTAGTCAGGCTAACCACTGGTACTCTGAGGGCAGGGAACAAGGCAGCCCTGTTTAGAGGGGGAAGATGTAAGGCTTTATTCCATGTACCCTAGGTCTGTTCTGGTTCTAACCCTATTACCCAATAGTAACCAACAGGGATAGGAATTAACCAATTCACCCACTAGTTTAAAAGTGATTGAGTTGAGTGGCCAGATCCTGATGCTTCAAAAACATTGTCAGTGAAGAGTAATATTATATCCCAGCATGCCAGATACATTACTAAAGTTAGAGATTCCTAACTTTTACCTTTTTTCCATTAATCTTCTAGTTAAAAGGAAAAGATACTTTTGTTTCTTAATTACTCAGAGTCATTTCAGAATATTTGGGGAAATAGTTTCGTGTCTAGCTGCAGCTTGGCCACTAGCAGAGACTATATACTTTGTCCAAACTATTTTACTATTCTAGACCTTGTCATCTTTATCTATGCAAAAATGAGCTTGTACTAAAATATTCCTAAGATTCATTCCAGTTACCAATTTGATGAGAGAGCCTCAGATAATATTATTAAGTACTTATACACAGTATAGGCTAAATGGTTACATATTCATTAATAAGACCCAAAGTAGCACATGAAGGGAGAATAAAAATGCATGCACATGTGTGTGTGCATGTATGTGCATGTGTGTGGGGGAGAGTTTCATGTGTAGAGCTATGTCAGGTAGCCCTCATAGCAAAATTTCTCCAGCTGTTGATTAAGTATAACTAAATGTCTGTGTCATAGACCTATTTCTTTACCCTTAAAAAGCAGAATGGATTACATCTAACATTCTTTGATTTTTGTGATGTTTTGGTGCATAAATAAGATGCATACACACACAACATTAAAATAGACAAAGCAAGGACTTAGCACAAAAGCCAAAACAAAATGTTAAACATATTTATCACATACTTCATTAGTTGATGTGACATTTAAATGCAAAGTAACTAATGGTTATATAATCAGAGGATTCAGATGACCAGACTCAGAAGTTCACAAGCAATAATGTATTTTGTAAAAGAGTGAACAGAAAGGGAAAAAACAGGAAGTTTATTTTTAAAAAAGTACTTGTGGAACTGAGAAGTTTTGGGGGGGATCAGGGGAAGAGAATGATTACAGAGGAAGATGGTCTTACCTGGAAAGATAAAAATTAGTAACTCATCTTTATACATATATGTGTGTGTATTTATATATAGTAATGCTGTGATTATTAGAGTAAATATTATGTCCATGTTGCAGATGAGAGAACTAAGATTCTAAAAGGTTGTGATTTACTTTTCATTATGCAGCCAAGAAGTATCTGGGGTAGGATTTGAATTTCTGTCTCCTTGTAGCAATAATAATAATTATTATTATATTTATAGCCTGTCACTAGGAGCTTGTTATTATAGTTAGAATTTATAGAATATCTTGAAGTTTGTAAAGTGCATTATAAATATTATCTCATTTTATCCTCATAACAAATCTCAGTGGTAAGTTCTATTACTATATTCATTTTACATGAGGAAACTGAGGGAGACAGGAGTTAAATGATTTGCCCAGGATCACACAGTTAGTGTGACACTGTTTTTGAGGTCGGATTTAAACTCAGGTCTTCCTGCCCCTCGGTCTGCAATCCTAATCACTGTGCCAATGAGCTGCCTAAAAATGAAAATCTAATGTGCTATTCACTACATCATGCCTCTTCTAAAGTAGGCATTCCTCTCCTAGTGTCTATGGATCTATAGTTAGATTTCAAAGGGTCCATAAACTAGTATAGGAAAGCAATTACATCTGTATTTCAAATAAAATCCATTTCCTTTGTAATGCTATGTATTTTGTCATATGTACCTAAAAACATTCTGAGAAGAGGTTCATAGGCTTTTCCAGACTGCCAAAAAAGGTCCAAGATGAAAAACATTTAAGAACACTCGTTCTAAAAGATGAACTTTCCATGAACAGGTGTCGGAGGCAGCATCTGAAGAGTTGCTATGCAGAAGTGAGATTAAACTTTTCAAGAGTTGGACAGAACCTTATCTGTTTTCTGTAAATTACCTGAACAAGTAGACTATCTAAAAGTCCATGGTAGGAAAGAAATTTCAAAGAATACTTGAAAATTAGCTAGATCTCTCATGGACAATGAGAGGATACTATATTGTTGCTGTTCTATTGTTTCAATCATGTCCAACTCTTTGCAACCCCATTTAGGGCCAATGATACTGGAATGATTTGTCATTTCCTTCTCTAGCTCATTTTACAGATGAGGAAACTGAGGCAAACAGGGTTAAGTGACTTTCCCAGGGTCATACAGTTAGTAAGTGTCTGAAGTTAGACTTAACTCAGGTCCTCCTGACTCCAGGGCCGGTGTCCTATCTCCACTGTGTCACTAGGCTGCCCTAGAGGACACTGTACAGAGTAAAAACTCTCTTAATCAATGAGATTGTTTGAAGAGTCATTCATTATCAAGATTAATGTAAAAGAAAATGCCATTTTGGGGAGTATGAGCAGTCAAAGACCAATTTAGTTGGTATGTAGAATACTTGAAATAAATGATATGAAGTAAGCCTAGAATGGGTACCACAGAGACATTCATGAGCAGGGAGTGGTATGGTCAGACATGCTCTACAAGCACTGTTAAGGTAGCTGTCTGCAACATGGCATAGAGTAGGAAAAGAATGGAACCCAGGATCATGGTTATGCAGCTACGGCAATCACTGAGGTGAAAAGTGATGAGGGCCTGAACTATACTAGTATTCTTGTAAAAGAAGACTAGCATTCTTTGTCCACCTGAGTATAAAAACAGTGTTGACCTGAATCACTTGGTATCCGCCTGCTTTTCTGAGCAGGTTAGTACCCAGGAATAGTCACAAAAGCGCTTCATCTCTTAGAATCAGAACGAACACTGAGACCCAAGTGGCAGCAAAGTAGAGTGGGCATATGCATCACTGCGCCTTTCTATGAGTTTATGATACCCTGAATTATATATCGGATTTCACCTCTGACACTTATTGCCTATGTAACCATGGGCAAATCACACCTCTTTCCTGTAAAGTGAGGATAATATAAGTATACCTGCCCAAAGAGTCCCAGCTGCTATGGGACATTTAGATGAGTTAATCTATCTAAATCACTTTTTAAAACCTTAAAGAACTGTGTAAGTTTGTTGATTAAGGTTTTATTAGTTATTGAGCAACTAAACAAGTAAGAGTTTATTAAGCTCTTAGCATGTCCCAGATACTGTGATAGGCCCAGAAAGTATGGTGACCAAAGAATAATGTTCCCTGCCATCAATGAGTTCACATACTAATAAAGAAGACAATATGTATATGCATGTTATGTCTATATGTTATATATATGTGTGTGTTATAGATGTATACATTATATGTATATAATATACAGGTATATGGTAAACACATTAAATAAAGTGCAATGTAACTGCTTCAGGGAGGGCATTGGAAGCCTGAGGAACCAAGAAAGGCAGAAGGTAGCATTTGAGCTGAGTCTTGAAGGGAACAAGTAATTCAAAGGAAAGAAAGAAGGGGGTGGAGCCTCCCAGGAATGGAAGATAACCAGGACAAAGGTGCAGAGATGGGTGATGGATTTTCATGTATAAAAAATAGCAATTAGACTAGCCCACCTGGCTGTAGCATATGTAAAGGGTAGTGATATGTACAAAGGCTTGGAAACATGGGATGGGGTCAGGTTTTGCAGAGTTTTAAATCCCCAAAAAAGGAGCTTATATTTGGTCCTAGAGGTAGAGAGATACAAGGGGGTCAATTGAGCAGGACAGTGACAGGCTTAGATTTGCTGTTTAAGGAATCCACTTTTGTAATTATATGGAGTGTGGATTAGAGGAGGGAGAGATATGAGGCAAAGAGACCAAGTATGAGGCTATTGTCCAGGTCAAGATAAAGCGCTGGCCTTGGAATTAGGAAGACTCATCTTCATGAGTTCAAATCTAACTTAGGACACTTATTAGCTATGAGACCTGGGACAAGTTTGCCTGTTTGCCTCAGTTCCTCATCTGTTAAAAATGAACTGGGGAAGGAAATGGCAAACCACTCTATTATCTTTACCAAGTAAACCCCAAAATGGGGACATGATTGAAATGAATGGACAATTGTCTAGGTAAAAGGTGATGAAAGCTTGACCTAAGACAGTGTCTGTAAGGGAAGAAAGAAGGTAACATCCACAAAAGCTGTAGAGTTAGCAATGACAAGATTTGGCAAATGATTAAGTATGTGACATAAGTAAGAGTCAAAAATTATACTTAGGTAGACAACCTAGGTAAGTGAAAGGATGATAGTGTCCTCAATGGTAATAGAAAAATTTGGACAATGAATAGGTTTTAATAATAATCATAATACCTAACATTTATGTGATGTTTAAAAATCACTTTACATATGCAATCTCATTTAATTGTCACAACAATCCTGTGATTATTATACCCATTTTACAGATGAAGAAACTAAGACTGAGAGATGATAAGTGGCTCATCCATTCTCATGCAATCATAGTAAATGAGAAAGGATATGGGAGAGAAAGGAATTGAAGGCAGATTTTCTTGATTCAAGTGGGGTACTATGACCACTACATGATATAATTCTGTTTGGGACATGTAGAGTTTGAAATGTCCATCCACCGAAGCCAATGAAATAAGACAAAAGAGTGTTTAGAGGGAGAAACAGGCCAAGAACAAAGGCTTGGGGTACATCCACAATTATGGGGCATGGTTCTCAGGAGTGGAAACTTAGAAAAAATAAAGAAGAGAAGAACCAAGAAAATTCAAAGAGTAGAGAGTATTCTAAAGGAGAAGGTGTTCAACAGATTCAAATATTGCAGAAGACCAGGACAGATAAGGATGGTGTAAGGTCCATCAGATCTGACAACAAAATAATCATTGGTAACTTTGGAGAAAATACTTTCATTTGAGTGATGAACTCAAAAGCCAGATTACATATTGGTATGTATATTATCAGTAAACCCTATACATAGATCACCCCAGTGTAAGGACCCTGTCTATGTTTCTTGTAATATTAGACCAGATTGGAAAACTGTCCCAGTGTCTCTCTTCTTGTGATTAGGAGAAGTAAGTTCCCTTTAATAGAAATCACTCTTATTTGGCAAAGTCTTCTCCTGTCACAGTCCTGGATCAAATAGATAAATCAATTCATGAGTGTAGACCCACAGTGGAGGTTCCAATTTTTCTCTCTGTATAATTGCCAGGTATCCTAATTGAATCCCTTGTTCTTTTAAAAGGCCTTTTTATTTACTTATTCACTTGGCTCAGGCCTTCTTTATTTTTAGAAGAGAGAGGTTCTTAAAGAGCTATGCCCACCACAGCAATGGGCCTTCCCATATCCTTCTCTGAGGCCACCATTCCAGAAGCAAGAAAAGTGTATAATAGCTTATATTCTTCAGTCTTATCTGTCCTACTATTTAATATCTCCTCAAGTGATTGATGACGGACCTCCAAGAGTATTCATTAAGTTTGCCAAGTACATCAAATTAGTAGGAAGGGTAAGCACCTTGGAAAACAGAATTAGAATTCAGAATGACCTTGACAAGTTGAAAAATGATTCGAAGTCAAGAAAACCAAGTTCGGTCAATTCAACTGTTGAGTAATACACTTCAGAAAGAGACTTTCCATCTTTCAATTAGAAATGAATAAGTATAGCAGAAAAGGTAAAGTCATTATACTGAATCCCAGGATATACTTCATTATCGATCGCTGTTCTGTATAAATACAGGAGAGGATCACATTATGTCCACTATACATACACATATATTATGTATTACATAATAGTGCTTAACACATTATATGTACAATATAGACATTATGATACATATATTATATGATATAATTAGCCTAATACAACCAAATATGACATAATCAATATGTATGGAATGGATGAATGAAGAAACACATGTAAGAACCACCAAATTGGGTAAGAGGTTGTAACACTAAAGATAGAGGTGGGAAACTTGGAGAGAGCCACAGGGGATGAAATCAATTCAAAAGTTAGAAATTAGGACCTATTACTAAGAGACAAAGGAAGAATTTAAAGGTATAGTACAGCTAGAGAAATCTTTATTGTAGAATTGAGGATGACAAATTGGTCATAATCCCCACTTAAGAGAGAACAAGACAAATAAATTATAACAGGAGGGATTTCAGTTAGGAATAAACAATTTATAAACTACAAAGGTTGCAAGATACCTTAATGGGCTATTAGTAAAGGTTACAGAACCTTATTTATTCCTTTGAGTTACTATCTAGGAAAAACAAGTGGTATCATAATTTAAATTCAAGGGTTTGGAAGAAAAGCCCCATAATTCAATGATTCTGTGTAGATATAACAGTTACTTGGAGTTTTAGATTTCTATTTGTAGGAGGATGATAATTTCTGAGAACAGTTATGGGAATTTTAAAATAAATAATTAAAAGTAATTGTTGTGAATAATCAGAGACAGTGAAATCCTCTCAAGAATTCATTGAAAGAACAAGAAGTCATTTATGTGATGCCTTTTGTAAAACAAGACCAATATTTCTTTCAAAAAGTACCATAAAATGGCATGTCTTTGGGATGGTAACCATAAAATTTCAGAGCTAGAAGGGAACTTGGACACTATATATATTAACTAAAATTTCTAAGATATTAATACGAAAGTTAAAGAATAAGTGTAGCTAATTTAGAACTACTCATAAGAGGGTACTAACAAGAAATAACTCAAGAAAATATGGAACCACATCTCCTTTCAAAAAATGTTATTTGCTGACAGTTATCAAATAGCTTCAGGATAACCCAGGAACAGATTTAATGGAATGGCACATGATTAAACTTCCAAACGAGGCATTACCCTAAATGTTCCAGCATAGTTCTATATCTGATTCAGTATCCCTTGAAGGCAAGCACTGTTTCATTTTTTTTGTATTTGTATGCCAAATACCTAAAAGTCAGTCAATTAACCAGCAATTATTAAGCACTTGTGTTCCAGGCCTGTGCTAAGCTCTTAGTACACTAAGAAAGGAAAAATATGGTTCTTGATCTCAAGCAGCTCACATTCTAACAGGCAGCAGGGAAACAATTATGCACAAACAAGATATATGTAGGCTAAATTGGAGATAATCTTAGAGGGAAGAGGTGTGGAAGGATATTAAGCTAAGGTCTCCTGCCAAATGTGGTATTTAAGCTGAGTCTTGAAGGAAGCAGCAGTCAGGAGGGAAGTAAGAGGGAAGACCATTCAAGGCATGGAATATTTTCTGAATGGATATACTACTAATAAAATGCATAGTATACTCCATCCACTCCAATAAGCATTTATTACTTACAAGGCATTGCCTTCAAGGAGCTTACAATCTACCAGGGGTTATAACATATGCAAACAGATAAGTAAAAGTAAGATAGTTTGAACAGGGAGATAGCACTATACAGTTCAGGAAAGGCTTCTCATGGGAGGGTCCACTGGTTCCAAACCTAGAAAGAAGAATGGAATTCTAAGAGGTGGAAATGAAGATGGGAAGCATTCAAGGCATGAAGATAGCCCATGGGAAGGTATGGAGTCAGGAGTTGGAATGCTAAGTTTAGACGATAGTAAGTAGGAAAATTTGACTACAACGGACAGAGTGGGCATGGACAAGACTCAAACAGAATAGACTTGGGCATGAATAGGTTGCAATCTGTACCAATGAAGAAAACTCCCAAACTGATGCACTCACAGATCTTTTGAGTATTCTTGTAAGGTTCGTGAATGGCAGTAATATAAGCTTGAAAATGTAACATCATAGATTCAGAACTATGAGAGAACTTAAGGGTCATCTATTTCAATCCTTTCATTTTACAAACAAGGATATTGAGGTCCAGGGAGGTTAAATAATTTAGCAAAGGCTACAAAAGAGCTAGATTTAATTGCCTACTGAAAACTTTTGTATTATATGCTAGAGGCAAATGGAAAACAAGAGAAAATTTTGAACAAGAGAGTGAAATGTTGGAGGATTAATTTGGCACTATTTGAAAGCTGGATTATTGACTGGGAGTAAGGAGACTAATTTGAGGGCTATTATAATAGTCCAGGCAAGAAGTGATAAGGGTTTGAACTAGTCTGGAGAAATGGATGGATGGGAGTGATACTGTGGAGGGAGAATCAACAATGCATGGCAATTGATTAAATATGTCCAGGATGGATAGGGTGAGAGGAAGAGAAGATTCACAGAAGGATAACTCCAAGGTTGTGAACCTGGGTGAGTAGATGGATGTTAATGCCTTCATTTGAAATAGGGGATAATGGAGAAGTGATCTTCAGGGTGAAGAAAAATTAACTTAAAAAAATTTCACTGACCAAATCAGCCAATGTACAATGTAAATATGTACAGCTAAAATTCATCTTTAGAATATTGGCCACTCAAAACTGCTACTAGAATTTTTTAAAGTATATTTGTCGATATAAATAAGTCATTTCTCCATAAGCAGGCTTGAAAGAACATTTCGAAGGCATTCTCCGACTTTCAATCTTTGTAAATTCACACATAGTGGGAACCAGGGTCCTTCAGGTGACTACTGGGGTAGCTAAAGGGAATTATCCTCTTTATTGGCTACAAAATTCTGTCTTATGAGAGTTAATGCCCGGAGCAGCTGCCAGTATTGCATTATCTCCAACTTCTAAACATAGAAACTAACCCAGTTTTTTTTTTGCCGTGTCCAAATTAATCTGGTTGACACCCTGGATGTATTACCCGAATGCCCCAGCAGTTCCCAGGCCACCCTGTGAAGACCTAGGAACTAGCCACTTAGTATACATTTAAGAAGCCCAATTTCCCCATGTAAGAGAGAATTAGCCTCCATGAAACTCTAGCCAAAAAAATGGTTAGACATTTAAACAGACCAGCAAGGAAAATGGTAAAATCATTTACATTCATAATTTTGAAGATGAGAAATGAGATTATGCAAGTGAGCATTCTTTGTAAATTACTTTATATGTATCTCCCCATTATTATATTCAGATTCATGGAAACCTATATGGATCCGCCTTCACCAATCTCTAACTTTTAGCTCTCATTTCTTCTGAACCTCTCCTACCCAGCCAGAAGGAAATAATAAGCATTTTAGTAAGGTAAAGGATATTTACCCAAAACAATGCAGCATAAATAACAAAGAATAAAATCAAGCCACGCATGCTCACCACCACTTGACCAGCTTCAAAGCCCCCTGGCACAGGAAGCCATGAGCCGACTCATTCTTCTTGCTTTAAATTGTAAATCTGGAGAAGGGTGGACAATTCTACTTTCTCTGCATTCCTGGTTCTATCTTCATCATGACTGGTGAGATACTTGGGCAAATTCACCATTTCTCAATAATACTTCTGTCTTCTGACCACTACATGGGATTAGGGAGAGTACCTCAGTCACTTATAGGAGGTAGAAAGGAACTATGTTGCAGCTCTTTAATGCATTGAGTTTCTCAGTATGTTTTAGCAATGATTATGAACAACTTATAGTTACTATAGCTGGCTGATCTATGGCCCATATTAAGCCTTAGTCACTTTGCACTTCTGCCACCATTACCAAATCCAGTTCTATCTCTTATTCCTGACCTACACAACTTGGCAATAGATAGGGGCCAAAATTAAATGGGCTAAACTTCCTCAGGTCACAGATAGGTTAGAGTAGAGACAGGCTGGTGATGGTTGGTTGCTGCAGGTCAAGTGACAAATAGGACAGTGGACAGGAGCAACCCTACATTTTTTGCAGGCTGCCCAAGCCTGCCCTTTGGCAGGCTGCAAGTGACCTGCAGGCAGTATATTCTGCAGGCCTGTTTTACACCCTTCAGCTATACCCCAAAATCCCTCTTCTCTCTAGGCAATGTAGAGGTTCTTCTTGTATTGATGGCCACTGATGTCCCTTCTAACTCAAATGTTTGGTTCAGCTACGTTATCATTTATTTGCAACAATCTCATAGCTGAGCAGTAGACAACACACTATAAAACTAACCCACAACCTTATAGGGAATGTAGTTTCCCACAGAGAATACATTATGCCAGTAACATTTTTTATATAAATATCAAAGGTATTATCATCATTATTAATACTACCACTGCCAGGTATCTAGAATCAATCTGATGTGAAGGCAGGAAGAAAAACCAGATTATTACAACTATGTAAAAATGTAGCAATTTATTCTTTTTCTTTTATAACTACTTTTATAACTACTGTAACCTAAATAACAAGATAATAGTACCAGAGATGGGATTTTAAGCTGTGATTAGGTGCTTCCTCAAAAAGAGGAAAACTTTCTTACAGATATTAAATTAGGCTAAATTTTCCTGGTGTTGGCTATACTTACTATGACATTTTGGAGTATTTAACACCCATGCTAACAAAGAGAGGCCATCTGTTGGCTATAATACAACATGCCAGTCAGTTCTGTCTGCCTATATTATTATCCCCATTATACAGATGAGAAAAAGTTAGGGTATTTGTCTTTTAGAACTACAAAATTTGAGAGTTAGGAGGGCTGAGAATACATTTGGTTCACAAGGCAAGTCCTTGAATACCAAATTCCTCACTTACGTTACCTAAAAATATGACATATTGCAGAATTAAACAATTTACTTTGCTGGACAGACATGTGATTATTATTCACCCAGACCCAGCAGAAGATACAAGTTACCAAATCTATCTCATTAGTTTTATGAAGTTAACAGCATAAATTTTCCTTTGGATGCAGTAAGGGAATATTTTAAAAAATATGAGATGTCAAAAGTACATCAATATTTTGATATGAGAGGAGAAACATTTCGATTTGAAAACTTAAGACTGCACAACAGAAGTAAAATGACTTGGGATAGCAAAACTCTATCTACCAGCATATTCAATAACTGGAGTTTTAATGTAAAAAAAAAAAATGAGAGAAAGCATATACCATGGAATAAACTGGAATTGAAACCTCTGCGAAGTAAATGGAGTTGACTTTAGACAGTCATAGACTAAATGCATTCACGAGTGCCAAATTGTGTGGTTTTATCAGGCTTTATCCAAGCTTGGCCAGATCACCTAACTCCTGACACCTGTTGCCCCCGTTACTTTTCTGAGCCTGCCCACTCCCCTTTGCCAAGATTCCTGTTTCCATAAGCATCCTGGATTACAGAAACAGGAGACAGGGAGAGGCTATGGAAGACCTTGTGTGTCTTCTTCCTTTCATTCTCCACAGGCAGGGCTAGGGACAGTGTTCTCTGGGCTGACTTTCAACTGAGGCACAGAACCCTGTGGCACGTACTGATCAGTTTTAGTTCCATAGCCACCCAGGGTAGTGTTACCCATGCCGTCAGCTTAATATAATTCTAGTGCTGATTGCAGACTGTGGGTGAAGCCTTTGTCTATTAAGAGTCTAGGAATAGATCACTGAACTCAGTACAACTCTGAATTAAGTAACCTTTTGGTCGAAGCTCCAGCTGTGGAAGACTTTAATCACCTCACCACCCTGGCACACTATTCTTAACTATTAAAAAATAAATCAAAAGAAAGGGACACAATTGCAGTCCTCCCCCCTCCCCATTGACTTTTACAGGGTCATTTTATTAGAAAGAAATACTAAAAGTAGAGTCTCAACCACCAGATCTGTAAAGGAATTCCCCAGTTACTTTGAGAATAGATTAACCAAAAAAATTTTAAATAGTTTTTATGTTTATATATAGTTTATATCTTATTTTTAAGCAAATTCTTCTGAAAATTATTAACTGGATGTGTACCATATGTTTCTATAATTGTATTAAAATGCTGCCATGGAGGAAAGAGGAGAATATAAGAGAAGAGGAAAGGATACTAGCAGGAAGAAAAAGCTGCCTAAGATAATTCAGCTGAGAGGCAAAAATAAAAGGCAGTCGAAGATGTGTCCTAAATTTCAGTATCTAGGAGAAAGACTTCTAGCTATTTGAGTAATGAGGGTTTTGGGGTGGGAGGAGAGGAAAGCTCTGACTACATTTTCAGTGCTTCAGGGCACAGGTAGGTATTCACAATTTCCCATGGTATAGAAGGTGTTATCTCCACTGAAGTTTGCATATCAAAATCAAACATGATGATCCACTATGAGCACTTTTTGACACTATAGCTTGCTAAAAGTGGTTCCTAATTGTGGTTTGACTGCCAGCTGTATGTAGCAACTCAGTCCCTCAGAGAAGTGCTCATTGATCATCCAGAAGAATTCTTTGATATGTCAGTGGTTCCATGACTTCATATACATATGTATATATGTGTGTGTGTGTATATATATATATATGTGTGTGTGTGTATATATATATGTATACATATATACACACATATATATTCCCTTCACTCATCTTCCCTCCAATCTATTCATACTCGTGGATTGTCATGACTAGAGAATTCATCACCCAGAAGTCAACCTACTTGTGACAAGGTATCTCTGTACTAAACTGGGTTGGTCCTTGAGCACACAATCTCCTGCCTGGAATATACTTGGACCCTCTTCTGGCATAGACAATCCAGAGTCATCCTCACACCAGGAGGAGCAACCAATTTTGTACTTTGATAGATTTTTTGATGATAATTAGCAAGTTTTCATTCAGGTCTCATGAGAAAAGAACAGGGCTCAAGACAGAACCTTGGCAGACTTCTATTTTAGCAGGCATGAGTAGATGGAGATCTAGCAAAGGAGGTAAGAATAGGAAAGGTCAAACAGGTGAGAGAAGAACCGTGTAGGGGGTGGGGGAAGAGAGGAGGAACAGTGACACCAACACTTAGATAAAAGAGAGTATTAAGGACTAAGAGGATAATTAACGGGTTTGAGGCTTCACAAAGGTCATACAGGATGAACAATGAGAAAAGGCTATTAATTCTGGTAATTAAGGGATCATTGGTACCTTTGGAGAGCAGAGTTTCAGTTGAATGATGAAGTCAGAAGTCAGACTGCAAAGAGTTAAGAAGAGAATGAGAGAAAGAAGTGGGGACACCTGCTGTAGATGACCTTCTCAAGGAATTTAGCTACAAAAGGGAGGGGCACTATAAGACAATAGCTAGCAGGGATGGAAGGATCAAGTGAGGGCCTTTCTTTTTGAGGATGAGGAAGATGCGGGCATGTTTGTAGACAGTAAGGCAACAGTCAGTAGACAGGGAACAATTAAAGGTGAGGTGGAGAGTAGGGATGATAAAGGGAGTAATTGACTGGAAAAGATGGGATGGAATGAGATCACTCCTACATGTAGAGGGGCTATTCTTGGCAAGGAAAAGGTTTACCTCTTCATGTGAAAGAGGAGTGAAGGAGGAGAGAGGGGCATAAGGCATCTGAATAATGTGAAATGAGGAATAGGAGAGAAGGAGATTTGTATGAAATGATCTCAATTTTTTCATTGAAATGTGAGGCAAGGGGCAGCTAGGTGGCACAGTGAATAGAGCATCAGCCCTGGAGTCAGGAGGACCTGAGTTCAAATCTGGACTCAGACATTTAACACAAAAATTAGCCATATGACCTTGGGCAAGTCACTCAACCTCAATTGCCCTCCAAAAAGAAAAACAAACAAACAAACGAAATATGAGGCAAAGTTCTCACCTAAGAGGGTTGGGAGAAGGGAACTGTGAGAGGTTTGAGGAGGGATGACAGAGTTTAGAAAAGCCTCTGCACTAAGTGGAATAGTGAATTGATTAGGGAAATCTAAAACAATTGCCTTGTTGTAGGGGACAGATTCAGATTATTCAATACAAAATAGGAGCAGCAAGGCAGTGCAGTAGATAGAGCACCAAACCTAGAGTCAGGAAGACTAGAGTTCAAATCTAGCTTCAAACACTTGCTAGCTGTGTGACCCTGAGTAAGTCATTTAACCCTGCATCAGTTCCTCTTCAGTAAAATGAGCTGAAGAGAAAGAAATAGCAAACCACTCCAATATCTTTGCCAAGAATGAAGAATCAAACATAACTGAAACTACTGAACAACAACAACAAATACAAATTTATAGCATACCCAGTCAGAGTGTATGTGTATGTGTGTGTTTGTGAATTCCATCTTCATTCAGCAGCATATGAGTAGGAGAGAAGGCAGCAGATGGCAGTGGCCCTGTGGAGTTGTGTATATCCATCCTTACTCCACTTCTTGAGAACAAAGGTCATCACTGGAAATATGTTGCAACACATATGTACCCACCATGAATATCCTCACAACCCTTTCAATTACCCACAACTCTGCTTCCTCGAAGATTATATTATTCTAAGATTTGCTACCATAAAGAATGACCAAAGGAATATTTTTCTTGAAGAGGTGGGTCTTTGCACTGCAAAATATTTGATTTCTTTAAAAGCCTTTGTGCATAATATTCTTCTTCTCCCATTCTATCCTGGTCTAAAGTCCTTGAGAAAGCCACCAATACTAGGTTCCTCTATTCTCTTATTTATTTCTATACCCTCTATCATCTAGCATCCAACCTCATCACTCAACTGCAACTATCCTCTCCAAAGTTACCCATAATACCTTAGTTGACAAGTCTCGTGGTCTTTTCTCATACCTTATCTTGCTCTTGAGCTCTCTATAATTTTTGATACTGTTAATTATCCTCCTCTTTTTGATAATTATCCTCTTCTCTAGGTTGTAGTAACATTGTTCTCTCCTGTTTCTCCCTCTACTTGTCTGACTGGTCTTTCTCAATATTCTTTGCCAGATCTTCATTCAGATCAGGGCCATTCATTAACTGTGGATGTCCTCCAAACCTTTGCCCTGGACCCCAGTCTCTTTTCCTGGTTTATATTATCTCATGTGATTATCTCATCAACTATCATGAATTCAATTACCTCTTTACAGATGATTCTGAAGTCTATTTATCCAATCCTAATCCCTTTTCTTAACTCTAGTCTTACAACATGAAAAGCCTTTAATAAATCCTAAACTGGTTGTCCCAACTTTGGCATCTCTAGTTTGACATGTCTAAGAGACACCTTGCTATCTTTCTGCCAAAACTGTCCCAGCTTCCCAAATTTCCCATTATTGTGGAGGGTACATCATTCCCAGTCACCTACACTCACAAGCTTTGAGTCATCTTTGCCTCCTTATTCTCAGTCATCAGTTATATACAATCTGATGTCGAATCTTCTCATTCCTACCCTCACATCCCATTGACACAGACACCACCCTAGTAGAGTCCCACATGGCCTCTTTGCAGGGCCATTATAATAGCCTTCTAATTGGTCTACACATACCTGCCCCAAGACTCTCCTTACTCTAATCCACTTTTTTTTGCCTTTTGGAGGGCAATTGGAGTTAAATAACTTGCCCAAGTTTACACAGCTAGTTTTTGTTTTTTTTCTTGTATGGGTGTTAAGTGTCTGAGGCCAGAACTGAACTTGGGTCCTCCTGACTCCAGGACCAGCACTTACTCACTGTGCCACCTATCCGCCCCTCTAATCCACTTTTCACTCAGTAGCAAAAGTAATTTTCTGGAAGTGTAGGTTTAACAACTCCCCCTACTCAACAAATGCCAATGATTCTCTATAACCTCCAGGATGAAATCTCAAGTCTTCTATTTGACTTTTGAAGTCCTTCATGTCCTTCTCAACCCTCTTACATATACTTTTCTCCCCTCTGTGTACTCTATGATCCAGTCACATTGGCCTACCTCATGTTCTTCATGCATGTGGATAACCAAGAAAATGAAAGCAACCTCATTTTTGTGGTTCCTCTATTTTGTCTCTGATCCTTTTTGCATTGTTTTCAATACTTGCTTTCAACCTTCCTTATTGCTGAAAGAGCAAGTATTGAGAGTACTTATATCTTAATTTGAAGATCTTCCATGCCCCTTATATTGGCAAGCAAACAGGTACTTAGCACCTTGTTTCAAGTTCATTATTGTGTCAAGTATTAAGATCCAGAACTTGTGAATCCTACAGTGGGAGGAAGTTGCTGATGTAGCAGGAAGGGGAGGAACAGGGAGGAGCCAATACCATATATAAGAAAAAGCCCAAGCTAGGGAGACAGAACTGCTGGGAGACAGAATTGCTGAGAGAACTTCTAGGATCCTGAGAATTTCTGAAAACTGTTACAAATTGAGAGCAGAATGGAGAACAGAACTTTTGGTGGCAGAATGGAGAACTGAGAACTGAGAAGAGAACTGAGAATAACTGAGAAATGAGAAAAGAGGAGAACTGGGAGGAAGCATGACTCTGGTGCCAGTACTTTGTCTGTTTTGATGTTACTTTGTCAGATTCATCTGTTGATAGAGGACGTTACTGTTGTTACAGAAGCCCTGGGACCTTACAGCTGGTTCAGAAGCCCTGGGCCCTTACAGCTGGTTCAGAAGCCCTGAAAGAGAATTTTCTTGTTGTATATTTACAGAAATCCTGGAGGAGGGCTTTACTGACATTTTCAGAGGTCCTGGGACTACACTAATGATTTGTGTTGATTTCTCAGACCTTGTTGTTAGGTCTATGTTGATTTCACAGGCAAAAAGTGATCAGGATGCCGGAAATGCGTATGAATGTTATTGTGGCTTTCTTAAGCTTTTTCTTCCCAGGAACAGAAACTATGAAGGACTTGAGGTGGACTAGATACTGTGAGTTTCAATATGGAACAGGAACTGCACAAGGAGCTTGTAATGCCATGCACAGAAGCTTTCCAGAAAAACTGCTACTGTGAACAGCTTTTTTTAAGGTTCTGATTATTCAGTATAGTGATCACTCTATTTATTCCATAACAAAAGCAAAACATCCATGGAAAATCAAGGTACAGCATTCACAATATTACAACTTATAACAGAAAATCACCATATAATATTCACAATATAGTCTCAAAGTAAAATAGTCACTCTTAAGTTAACTCAATCAGTCACTTATCAGTAGCATCAAAGTACACGGTCAAAGTCTTCCACTCTTGGGGCAAAGTCTTGATTAACTCAATCAGTCTCTTATCAGTAGTTTCAAAGTACAATAGTCAAAGTACAATCAGTCACTTATTTAGCAAAGTCTTAGTAAGTATCATACATGAAACCCTCCACTCTTTAGGTCAATAGTAAACTATAATTCCATAATTACTCAGTACCCAAGGAGAGGTCTTTTCATCTTGACTTTGGAACTGTTCTCAAATTCCCTGGATCCCCTTCCATGGTCCCAGATTCACCCAACTGTCACCTGGGTTCAATGGCAGAAAGCTCCCAGTTCTTTGACCACCTCTCTGGGCATGTCCTGCTCCACACTGGAGTCCACAGGGTCTGTTCCATGTCAGCTCCTTTACCATTTCTGCTCCAGGGAATTCAAGGCTAAACCAAGCCATAAACAAAGTCTCAGCATCCCTGTCATGCTTCAGTCACCTGGGCTCCTGGCTCCTGGCCTTCTGGCTCTGGGCTCTTGGGGATCCTGTTCAGAAGAAGCTCCACCACCACCAGTTTTCAGGACTCAGTTCTCCATTCATCTACTTCCTTCAGCTAATTTCCTGTTATGTCAGTAAAAAGGGGACAGGAGTTCACACCTTCTGTTAACCCAATAGAGGCTTGATCAGTTACTAAGTGCTAAGTACCTGCTACTTTTGTCAACATAAAGGGATCTTCAAATTCAAAATTACATTACCATTACAGAGCTGGACAAGGAACTGAGAGCTATCTGCCTTTGAACTCAGGTGACAGATATATTCAGGCAGGAGCTGGTACCATGGAAGAGGAACCATGGAAACTGAGAGCCTGCCCCAAGTCAAGATGAAAAGACCTCTCCTTGGGTATTTAATGTAAACTGAGATCATGATTTACTGTGGCCTAGGAATCTTAACCTTTACATTTATATGATTGAGTTAAGGACTTCCCCAATTAAGAAGAAAGAAGACATTTTGATTGAAGAGATTAAAATAAAAAAATGACCTAGGGGTGAAGAACTTTGACCTTTGTACTTTGTGATTGAATTAAGTATTTACTAAATGATTGAGTTACTAAATGATTGTGTTACTAAATGAATGTACTTTGTTTAAAACAATGTGACCACTTTGGTGAAAACTATGTGGCCATTTTAGTGATAAATTGTTATGTGGTAACATTGTGAATGCTGTACTTTGATTTCTGTGAATGTTTTGCCTTAATTTACTGCTGAATAAATAGAGAGTTCACTATACTATGTAATCAGAATCTTGAAGCTGTTCACAGCACCAGTCCTCTGGAAGGCTGCTCGTGCTTGACTTTACATAGCCCTTCCCTTGTTTTCAACCTTCCTTATGCTGAAAGAGCAAGTATCCAGAGTACTTATATCTTATTAGGGCAGGTTTAGAAAAACAGTTAACTCAAACAATTGCCTTTCCTATTACACATCTCCAATCTTATCCACAAGCCCCCAGAAACAAGCCATGTTCAATCAAGAGTTGTCCTATAGCCTATTTGTCATTGTTCAGTTGTGTCTGACTCTTCAGGATCCCATTTGAGTTTTTCTTGGCAAAGATACTAGAATGATTTGCCATTTCCTTCTCCAGTTCATCTCATAAATGAGAAACTGAGGCAATCAGGGATAAGTTACTTACCCAGGGTCACACAGCTAGTAAGTATATGACCTTAGGAATATGAGTCTTCCTGATTTCAGGGCCAGCACTCTATCCACTGTGTTGCCACCTAGCTGTCCATACCCTATTTACCTCCTGCCTAATCAAAACATATATGATCCCTGTCCTTGTGCTCCTTGGAGAGTCTCCACTCAGGTGAGTGAGGCTCCCTTGCTGAGCCACTCAATAAGCCCTAGTTAGTTCCTAAATCTTTGATTCTGATTCTGGTTCTGGTGTGTTCCAACACTGGCAGTTTTACCAATATATACAACACACCAGCTCCCAACTCCATGCATTTACGTCAGCTGCCTACCCTGCCTGGAATGCTCTCTCTCTCAGCTCTAACCCATAATTTCCATTGCTTCTTTCAAGACTGACTTCACATCCTTCCTTCTGCAGGAAGCCTCACCCAGTATCTTTACTCTGAGATTTCCTTCTATTTACACTACATGCACATAGTTATTGACCTGTTGTCGCACATTAGACTTGAACTCCTTTAGGACCAGAGTCGTAATTTTTTTTACCCTTCTTTTGTATTTGCAGTGCATAACACATAGAAAGCATCTAATAAATATTTATTGACTGACTGACTTGCCCCATCTATATTGCCTGTTTCACCACATGTATAAAAATACTGAAATAATCTCTTAATGTATGTTTGTGTGTGTTTGTGTATTTTGGTATGTTTGGGGCTAAATTTGTTTCACATTAATTTTTTTTTCACTTTTTGGAGGTAGGAAGGCAGGGCAAATGGGGTTAAGTGACTTGCCCAAGGTCACATGGCTAGTAAGTGTTAAGTGTCTGAGGCTGGATTTGAACTCAGGTCTCCCTGACTCCAGGGTCAGTTCTCTATTCACTGCACCACCTAGCCACCCCCACATTAAATCATTTCATCAAACATTTTAGGTTCCACATCAAATCATGAGCTATAAAACATTTCGCCAAATCAACAGCTGATTCCCAATACTGTTTTCCCTCTCTTCTTTTCAAATTTTCTTCTCCTCATTTTTCTTCTCTCTTATCCCAACCTTCTTCCTCAGAGTCAGAATTTGGGCTTGATTCAGAGGATTGATGGTTAGGAATTGAGTTGTCAGCACTCCTGCCTCTTATACATATGGTACCTATTGAATGTTCCTTAGCTTAAATTGCCTCTGTCTCTTGGTCTTTTAATAGCTTACTCAGTGCTACAGCAGTGGGAGGAAGAGGGGACAGATTGCCAGTGCAACCATTGTTGCTATTCAATAGTATGACTGGTTTCCCATGCTGGCAGCAATTACAGATGCAAGGCTGTTCCTTGGGAAATGCTCTTTTCAGCGTAAGTGGCAGCCCTTCCATGTGTCTTGGCTGTGTTATGTTGCTGTATCCTCATGTGTCCTTAGGGTGCGAAAAACCACAAAACAAAACTGGATGATTTTGGCATTTTGCAGACAACAAAAGGCTAGGCAATGCAAATGAATGATGATATCTAACCATACTCAAACCACTATTCTGACTGCTGCACAGAGATAGCCAGCCAGGATTGTGCAACAAGTGCATGGCTTTGTTGTTTGCTGTTACATTTGTGAATGGATTTCCTTGACCCAGCTGGGGAAAAGAAGAAGAAAAAACATTGTTTGCAAAGTATCAAGAAAACTAGTGGAAGAGAGAGAAAGAGAGAGAGAGAGAGAGAAACAACTAAACAACAATCAAAAATCATTCCCAAATACTATAAGAACAAACACTTGCAAATGAAGCTGTGTTTTTTTTTTTTAAAGCATACTTGGCAATTAGTGTTTTGCTTTATATATCCCCTCCCCAGCCCACCCTTTTGCATCACAGCAATTCCTTCACAACAAGTAATAATGGTTCGTGGAATCCCTGGCAAAGTATTTTAAGTATTATAGAGGTCTGAGGGGAAGAAAAAAGGGAAAATTTATTATGCCTTCTTTTCCAAAAGCTTACCTGAATCAGAAATCTCAGCTGCAAATCCTATTCATAGCAAAATGAGATCTGTGCAGTAAAATTATCTGTCTACTGGAAGCAAGTGCAGGATGCTGTGTTTGAAGAAGCAGATACCAGTTTTTCTAACATAGCTGATCACTGATTAACATGAAGTAAAAAAAAAGCCCAATAAAAAAGAAGAAAATTAAATATACAGATTACATTAGAAAAAAATGAAGGCTGCATGCGACTGCTTGTTAATTATGTACACAAATTTTAAAATAAAATTAAAATTACTGCTTATAAATGCATTTTAGCTCTGGATTTAGAACACTTTCAAGATTTAGAACCCTATGCTTGTTTCTTCTAGATGATGGAGATGGGATTCTAGATGTAGTTAATGTACCATGACTTAAAACTAGGCCAACTAGAGTTCTAGACTGACTTTTGGTCAGAGTAAATATACTTACATTTGGAGTAGAAACATACCTCATACAGACTTGTGGGAGTTCAAAATCATATGTTACTCTCATTTCACGATTTAAAAGAATTTTCTGATAATTCATCTATATAGAGATTGATATGGCAAAAGCAAACAAAAGGAAAAAAAAGCCTGTGCTTTGCTTTCTATGTGGTCCACATTCCTTATGTCTGTATTTGAAACAAAATTATGTGAAAAGTACCTCTTTTCAATATTATTTGACTCCAAAGTCCAAATTCCTAATTCAACAAACCATAGTAATTCTACTTAGGATGTCAAAATTGAAAGAAATATTTGAAGTTCAACCTACTTATTTTGAAAATGAAGAAACTGGGACTCAGAGTGGTAAAGTGAAATATCCAAGGTAATAAATAGTAAATTCAGAATAGAAGCCTTTGAATTCCCTATCTAATCCTCTTTTCCATTCAATCCCCAACTGACAGGTTCAACTCCAGCATCTTCACATTAGTAAAAACATTAGTTTACTAAGTATTTCTAGGATTTTTTAAGACACTTTAAACATTTATGAAGTTTCCCTAAACAACTCATGGAAAAGTCTATACCAAAGGATCAAAATATAAACCAATCTCTCTGAAAATGTGAATAAGTCTAAAGAAGAAAGTGACTCGTGAAAACCCATTTTAGATTTCAATAAATTTTAAAAATAATAATTTGAGATGCTCAAGAAATTATTTTCTGACTTCATTCACCTGTACTTTGTAGTTTAAAATTCATAGGAATGAACACAAAGAGGACTTTTACAGGTAGTCAGTACTTAGACTTTCACAAAAATGAAGGAAGAAGTTGGGCAGATCAATTATTTTCTTCATGTGTAAAATTAGCATGACAACAGTTATGCGGCCTATCACACAGGGTTGTGGGAAAATGTCTGGCAAACCTTATAGTAACATATAAATGTGAGATGAAAAGGTAACCTGGTCCAGTGGATAAAGAGTTGGCCTTGGAGTTGAAAAGGCTTGGGTTCAAGTGTCATCCCTGGCATGAACTGGTTATGCAACCCTGGACAAGTCATTTAATCTCCCAGTGCCCCCAGACAAACCTCTAAGACTATAATTTGTTAATAAAGGTGACAATAGGTAAAGAAAGTCTCTCATTAGGGATCCCCTACACTGATGAAACCACAGATTTCACATAAATAAATAAAGGCCTAGCAACATACAAAAATGAGGAAATAAAAGAATAAATTAATGTGAGCTATGTTTTTCTGATATCTCAATTAACATGTATCAATCCACGTTATAACAAGTTTCCCTGGGTGTCTGGGTCTTTATTGTTCTTGTTGTTGTTTGTCCTTCATTCTCCAAGAGGACCATGACATCAGGGAGGTGATGTCATGATTTGCAAGTAAAATGGATTTAAATGAGGGAGGACTGTGTGAAATCACCAACCTCCCTTTCTCCTCCAGAACCATCTGGATCCAGTGGCAAGATGTAGATCACTGGAGATGGCCCTGGATGCAGTGGGAAACCTTTAAGTCATACTGTATGGACCAGTTTTTCCTTTCTCAGTATAATTTGTTTCATTTTGTACAGATCATGCAAAATCAAGATTCTGGTTCAGTTGAATATTAAAAGAATTCCATGGTATTTTATACTCATCATTTTAAAGGATTAATTTAAACTTCATTTTCTTCCTCAAATTACTGTAAATTGTTAGAATTTTAGGAGTTATAATTGGATATATTCCAAATTGTGAAAAATTTGCCTGTAGATGTCATATCTAAACTCTTTAAACAATGCAGGTGCTTTCTTTTACTGTATTTTTCTATGTTGTGGTTTTAATTATGTCAGGAAATAAATACAGTCAGGAAAGAAAGTTTCTTTTTCTTTTGTAAATAGTATTTTATTTTTTCCAATTACATGTAAAGATAGTTTTCAAAATTCATTTTTTATAAAATTTTTAGTTTTAAAGTTTTTTCTCTCTCCTTCCCTTCCATCTCCCCTCCCCAAGATGTGTCATTGGATATAGGTTATTCATGTACAATCATGTAAACATATTTTCGTATTGATCATGTTGTGAATAAGAAACAAGTGTGAAAAACCATGAAAAAAAAGAGAGACTCCATAGTTTTTCCTCTGGATATGGATAGCATTTTCCATCATGAGTCTTTTGGAATTGTGTTGGAACATTGTATTGCTGAAAAGAACTAAGTCAATCACACTTAATCATTGCACAATGTTGTTGTTACTTTGTATAATGTTATCCTGGTTATGCTCATTTCATTCAGCATCAATTCATGTAAGTCTTTACAGGTTTATCTCAAATTGACCTGCTCATTATTTCTTATAGCAGAATAATATTCCATTACATTGATATACCACAACTTGTTCAGCCATTCCCCAATTGTTAGGCATCCTCTCAATTTTCAATTCTTTGCCACCACAAAAAGAACTGCTATAAATATTTTTGTATATATAGGTCTTTTCCCCTTTTTTATGATTTCTCTGGGATACAGACTAGTAGTGGTATTGCTGGGTCAAAGGGGATGCACAGTTAGATTGTCCTTTGGGCATATTTCCAGATTGCTATACAGAATCATTGGGATCAATTCCTAACTCCAATGATGCATTAGTGTTCCAATTTCCCCACATTTCTCCAACATTTATCATTTTCTTTTTCTGTCATATTTGCCAATCTGATAGGCATGAGGTGATAGCTCAGAGATTTTTCGATTTGCATTTCTCTAATCAATAGTGATTTAGAGCATTTTTTCACATGACTATTGATTGATAGCTTTAATTTCTTTATCTGAAAACTGCCCATTCACATCCTTTGACCATTTATCAACTGAGGAATGACTTTTATTCTCAAAAATTTGACTCAGTTCTCTATATATTTGAGAAACAAAGCCCTTATCAGAAATGTTGGCTGTAAAAAAGTGTTTCCAATCTTTTTGTTTTTCTACTTATCTTGCTTGCATTGGTTTTGTTTGTGCAAAACTTTTTAATTCAATATAATAAAAATTAGCCATTTTGCATTTTGCAATGTTCTCTATTTCTTGTTTGGGCATAAATTCTTCCCTTCTCCAGACATCTGATAGTTAAACTATTCCTTACTCTCCTAATTTGCTTATAGTACCACTCTTTTTGTCTAAATCGTGTGCCTATTTTGACCTTATTTTGTCATATGAGTCACTGGATTTATCTTACCCTAGATTACAATAGTCATTTACTAAGTGTCTTGTGTGCCTAAACTATTCCACTGATCCACCACTGTATTTCTTAGCCAGTACCAAATAGTTCTGATGATTGCTACTATGCAGTTTTAGATCTGGTACAGCCAGTCTATCTTCCTTTGCATTTTTTTTTCATTAATTCCATTGATATGCTGGAACTTTTGTTCTTCAAGATGAATTTTATTATTATTTTTCTTAGCTTTATAAAATATTTCTTGGTAGTTTGATTGGTGTGGCACTAAATAAGTAAGCTAATTTAGGTGGAATTGTCATTTTTATTATATTGACTTGGCCTACCCATGAGCAATTGATATTTTTCCAATTATTTAGATCTGACTTAGTGTGGAAAAGTGTTTTATGATTGTGTTCATATAGTTCCTGAGTTTGTCTTGGCAAGAAGACTCTCAAATATTTTATACTAGCTACAGGTTTTTTTGTTTTTTTTTTGTTTTTTTTTTTTTGCTTTTTGGAGGGGGAAGAGAGGGTGATTGGGGTTAAGTGACTTGCCCAGGGTCACACGGCTAGTATTGTGTTAAGTATCTGAGACCGGATTTGAACTCAGGTCCTCCTGACTACAGGGCTGGTGCCCAATTCACTGCACCACCTACCCGCCCCATCTATAATTATTTTAAATGGAATTTCTCTTTCTATCTCTTATTGCTGGACTTTGTTGATAAGATATAGAAATGCTAATGATGTGGGTTTATTTTATATCCTGCAACTTTGCTAAAGTTGTTGATTATTTAGTTTTTTTTAGTTCATTCTCTAGGATTCTCTAAGTATGCCATTATATCATCTGCAAAGACTGATAGTTTTGTTTCCTCGTTGCCTTCAATTTCCTTTTCCTCTCTTATTGCTAAAGCTAACATTTCTAGTACAATATTGAACAATAGTGGTGGTAATGGAGATCCTTATTTCACCTCTGATCTTATTGGGAAGACTTCTAGCTTATCCCCATGACAGATAATGATTGCTGATGGTTTTAGAGAGATACTACTTATTACTTAAAGGAAAGCTCAATTTATTCTTATTCTCTTTAGTATTTTTAATAGGAATGGGTGCTATGTTTTATGCAGATAGTTTTCCCAATACTGAACCAGTCCTGCATTCCTGGTATAAATCACACCTAGTCATAATGTATTATCCTGGTGATAAACTGCTTTAATCTCTTTTCTAATATTTTATTTTAAAATGTTTGCTTCAATATTCATTAGGAAAATCGCTTTATAATTTTCTTTCTCTATTTTGACTTTTCCTTATTTAGGTATCAGCACCATATTTGTGTCATAAAAGGAATTTGGTAGGATTCTTTTGCCTACTTTCCCAAATAGTTTATATCATATTGGAATTAAATTTTCTTTAAAGGATTGGAAGAATTCACTTTTAAATCCATCTGGCCCTGGAAATTTTTTCCTTAGGGAGATCATTGATGACTTGTTCAATTTCATTTTTAAAGTGGGGTTACTTAAATATTTTATTTACTCTTCTGTTAATCTGAGTAATTTATATTTTTGCAAAATTCATAAATTTCTCTCAGATTGTTTGACTTATTGGCATACAGTTGGGCAAAATAGTTCCTAATTATTGCTTTAATTTCCTCTTCATTTGTGGTAAATTCACCCTTTCCATTTTTGATACTGAAAATTTTGTTTTCTCCTTTCCTTTTTAATCAAATTAACCAAGGTTTATCTATTTTACTGTGTGTGTTTTTTCATAAAAGTGGCTCTTAGTTTTATTTATTAGTTCAATAGTTAGTTTTAATTTCAATTTTATTCCTCTCTCCTTTGGTTTTTCAAAATTTCTAATTTGGTGTTTAATTGGAGATTTTTAATTTGGTTTTTTTCTGGTTTTTAAATTGAATATCCAATTCATTGATCTGCTTTTTTCTCTATTTAATTGATGTAAGCATTTAGAGATATAAAACTTCCCCTAAGAACTGTTATTGCTGCATCCCATAAATTTTGATATGTTGTCTCATTATTGTCATTCTCTTTGATGAAATTATTGATGGTTTCTATGATTTATTGTTTGATCCAGTCATTCTTTAGGATTAGATTATTTAGTTTCCAATTAATTTTCAATATATTTTTCCATACCCCTCTATTAATGTAACTTTTATTACATCATGATCTAAAAAGGATGCATTGAATATTTCTTCCTTGCTACATTTGAATGTGAGCGTTTTATACCTTCATTCATGGTCAATTCTTGTGTTGGTGCCATGTACCACTGAGGAAAAGGCATATTCCTTTCTGTCCACATTCAATTTTCTCCAGATGTTTGTCACATCTAACTTTACTAAAATTCTATTTGCCTCCTTATCTTCTTTCTTGTTTATTTTGTGGTTAGATTTATCTAGTTCTGAAAGGAGAAAGTTGAAGTTCCCCACTAGTATACTTTTGCTATCTATTTCTTTCTGTAACTCACTTAACTTCTCTAAGAATTTGGATGCTATAGCACTTGGTGCACGTATGTTTAAAGTTGAAATCTAGTTCCTTGTCTATAGTACCTTTTAGCAAGATTTAGTTTTCTTCCTTGTCTCTTTTAATTAGATCTAATTTTTCTTTTGCTTTGTCTGAGATCAGAATCACTACCCTGGCTTTTTTTTTTTTAACTTCAGCCGAAGCATAATATATTCTGCTCCAGCCTTTTACCTTTTCTTTCTGTGTGTCTCTCTGCTACAGGTGTGTTTCTTGTAAACAACATATTGTAGATTTATGGTTTTTAATCCACTGTGCTATCCACTTCCATCTTATGGGAGAGTTCACCCCATTCACATTCACAGTTATGATTACTGTGTATTTTCCTCCAACCTGTTTTCCCCTGTTTATACTTCTCTCTCTCTCTCTCTCTCTCTCTCTCTCTCTCTCTCTCTCTCCCTTTCTCTCTCTCTCTCTCTTTCTCTCTCTCTCTCTCTCTCTCTCTCTCTCTCTCTCTCTCTCTCTCTCCTTTCACCCTCTCCCTCCTCACCAGCATTTTCCTTCTGAGCACCACCTCTCTGAATATGACTTACTTCTGTCAATCTGCCTTTTCCCCTTTCCCTCCTACTTCCCTATAGGGTAAGATCAATTTCTTTATATAGCTAAGGGTGTATGTTATTCCATCTTTGAGCCAAATCCAATGAAAGTAAGGTTCAAACAATGCTTAACCCCTCCCTTCTTTCTATCTACTGATTACTGCTAGTTATATTAGTATGCAAATTACTTTGGACAAGCAATAATTTTTATTTGGTTTAATTTTGTAAGGGCAATGTGTGGTATAGTAGATACAGAGTTAGCCTTGGAGCTAGGAAGGCCTGGCTTTTAGACAAACTGACATATTAACTGTGTAATCGTGGGAGAGTTACTTAACCTGTCTGGGCTCTAGACAATTTTCTAAGATTATAAGTTGTAGAGAAGGTGTCAAAAGGACTTCCTCATTGGGAGATGCCTATACTGATAAAATTACCAGTCTTATCTCTTCATTTTGTGACAGCAAAATAGCTAACTCAGAAATCTGACTTTAACATGACAGAAGTAGATGGAATTATTTTCCTAGTTATTTCTCTATCAGATGAATGTTGAGTCTCGGGCCATGAAAATGTTTCATTGCTCTCTTTTGTTATTATTTTAATTCTCTGTATCTTAAGAATGAATAATTCTCTAAGGAAATATTTAAAGGTTGTAGCTCTTTAAAAGTACATTTCAGTGACTGTTAGAAATATTTTCAAGACTGTTGACAGACTATAACACAAGACAGAAAATAACAGAAAGTAAAACAGAATGTTTAATTGAGGTAAAATAATCAGAGGGGTAGTCATAGAGGATGGAGATAGTGTAGGTCCAATTGGCTGCCTGGTAGAAGGGGCAACAAAATCTCTAAAACCTGACAAATTTGTTTGGTGTTCTCATCTGCATATTGGGAGAAGGGAGCAATTTGTAGGATTCAGAAGCTGGTCCTGATTCATGACGGAGGATGGGGAAAAGAAAAGCACCTAGGTAATTGGAGTATATTCAAACTACCCACCAATAGGAAAAGGTGCTTTTGGTTATTTTGGTTCTTACCAAAAACATGATATGGGGGCAGAGGGAGTCACTCAAGAAATTTGGCCTTCCCAGCTTGTGCATTTAACAAGGAAGAGAGACTAGTAAGGTTCTCACAGAAATGGAATAGGAAGGAGATACTACCAAAGGAGTCTGGGACACAAAGAAGATAAAGAGACCCTGGAAGAGAAGTCTTTGGAGTCAGGAAGATCTATGTTCTAGTTCTGTTTCTGATACATACTCTCTATGTGATTATAAACAGCAGCTAACTCTGTAAGACTGAGTTATAGACAAGTTGTTGATTTGTATTAATGGAGGAATTTTCCACCCTGAGAGTTCCTTACATCAATGATGTGGACCACAATTAATTGCATTAGTGTTTTTGGTTGCCTCTTTGTTAGCCCATATTAAGTATGCAATCCTCTAAAATTACAAGATCTTTTTTACATATGAACTGTCATTTAGCCAGATCCCTAGGGCTAAGAGAAATACAAAACAAAGAACTACCAAAAACTGGTAGAAGAAGAGGTCATTTTAAGCTGAAGGGCACCAGAGATTCCTTTGGAAAATGCTGTACCTCAGCTAGGCCTAGAATAATTGACAGAATTTCAACTTTTAGAGATAAGTGGAGGAAGGTATGGCTAGTAGTCAGTGGAATGACACAAAGATGGAAGACAGAATGTTGTGTGAAGAACAGCAAGAAAGCCATTTTGGCTACACCAAGGAGTATGTTGGGGAAACGGAGGAAAGAGCAACATAAAATAAATCTGGCAAAGTAGGTAACTTGTGAAGAACTTTAAATGCCAAGCAGAGAGACACAAAGAAACATAAAGAGAAAGAAAAAGATGTGAGAAATGTGAAGGTATGCCCAACAAGGACTTAGATATATGGTAGGAAAGAAAGATAAGGATGATTTCAAGATTGCTAACATGTCTATCTGGAAGAATAGTGCTATTCTCTAAAAAAAATTGGGAAGTCTGGTAGTAGAATGTAGCGGGTGGGGGAATGAGAAATTCTGTTTTGGACAAGTTGTGCTTTAGATGCCTCAGATTTTCCAGTAGGTATTTCAATAGACCAGAATTCCAAAAAGTCCAAGGTTGGACATTACATTTTTTTAGTTCATCTACATAGAGATAATAAACCCATAGGAACTAATGAGAACACTGAAAGAGAAAAGAGAGGAGAAGACAGGAGAGGAGAGGGCCAATGGTGCAACCTTGTGGTATGTACTCAGTTGCAGAGACAGACAGACACAGAGAGACACAGAGAGAAAGAGAAGAAGCAATAAGACAGGTAGATAGAGAACCAAACAGAGATCGGTGTCATTAAAATCCAGTGAGGAGAGAGCATGCAGAAGAGGGTGGTTAACAATGTTAAATGAGAGAGAGGTAAAGAAGAGTGAGAACTGAGAAAATGTCATCTGTTTTAGAATTTCTTTATAATTGGTAACTTTGTTTTTGTTTGTGTTTTATAATTGGTAACTTTGAATAGAGCTGTTTCAATTAACCATCTATGTTGTTGGAAGACAGATTGCAAGAGGATGAGAAGTAAGTGAGAGGAGAGGAAGTAGAGCCATGAGAATAAACAGCTGTGTTTTCTTTTTTCTAGAAGTTTCAAAGGAGAAGTGATATGATTGCTTGAGGGGATGGTAGTGTCAAATGAGGGCCTTCTGCCACACCTTTGGCAGCTGTACAATTCTAGGATACCAAAAAAAAAGTACCCCCAAACATATAGCAACTAATTACAAACAGTTTACAGCTATTAGCCAAACAAACCTGTTTAAATAATCTGAGGTGTTTAAAAATTTCAGAAATAAAACCATATACAAAAAATTGAATTTTAGCATTTGCTAAAGTTTTCTTAATTATCTTTCTTACAATATAGGTTAAGAATTGTGTTATTATTACCAAACAACTACAAAAAACAACATTTAAGAAAATACTACTAAATAAGAAAAGAAAACAATTCTACTAAATATATACAAGTTTGGCAGTTTTACATCAGTTCCTAGACACAGGTGCTATGCAAAATATGACTGAGTTATAGAATTTTGGAACAAGAAAGACACCCTAGAAGTAATCTAATTTTGCTTCCTAATAATAATAGCTAACTTTCATATAGCACTTTAGTTTTTAAAACTCTGTACAAATGCTATCTCATTTTATCTTCACAATAACCCTGGGAGGTAGTTTCTATTATCCCCATTTTTACAGATAAGGAAACTGAGGCAAACAGATTGATTGACTTGCCCAGGGTCATAGGACTACTAAGTGTCTAAGGCTGTATTTGAACTCAGGACTTCCTAACTTCAAATCTAATGCTTTATCTACTATACAACATAACTGCCTATTTGTACAACTGAGGAAATTATGGAATTCAATTATTGTAATACCAGAACTTAGGTTTCCTAACTCCTCCTCTATAGAAAGAACATTTAACAGAATGTATTATGTGTCAAACTATTGTGAGGATAGGCAGTCTTGAGCTGCAGGGGAGCATTTGGATTTTCATCAGTCTTAATTACTTTTCATTTAGTTTTTCATAACCTTTCATCTACATTGCTCTGTATTTTAGAGCAAATTAAAAGTATCAGGACAATCATGAATAATTAAGACAAATTGCCTTTTGCTTTTTGTTAAATTTAAATGAAATGAAGTTATATGTGTGGTATGGGTTGTCAGCACAAATATCACCTAATTTCATGCTTTTCCATAGGAAGAACATGAGTCTTGGTGTCTGGGGAGCAGGGTTGGGGGGAGAGGAGGGGAGTCAGTGAAGAGAGGATGGGAAGTAGCAGAAGTCAGTTCTAATTCTGCTGCCAGCTAGCTATCTTGACGTTGAGAATCTTACTTCTGACTTGATTTCTTCAACTATAAAGTGAGAAGAGAAGCTGAAAGGAATACCTTAGTCTCTCCCATCTGGAACCTTCTATGGCTTTATGACTTTATTGCAAAGATAGATAAATACTCTCACAGTCTCTACAAGGGAGTTTAGTTGATAGATTAACAAAAAAGTCAACACACTGACATAATCTTGTGTGCTGACTGGCAATACTGTGTATATATTAGCTAGCTCTTCAGTTCATCTATAAAAACTCCATCATAGACTCATAGATTTAAAGCTGAAAGTGTCCTCAGAGATCATCCAGTCTGAGGTCCATAGAGATGGCTTGTGCAAAGTCACACAGGTAGTAAGCAGCAGATCAAGAATTGGAACCCAGGTCCTCCAATACTAAATGAATGTATTCTCTTTACAAGTGTGTAACTTTTTGAGTGTTAGGAAAATAAAGTTGAATTACCTTTGTGCTATTTATTATTGTTTACATCTTGGGGTGTGTCTCAAGAGCTATCCTGGGCCCTCTCCACTCTGTGTGCTCCCATTGCATCCAAGGCCATCTCCAGTTGTCCTGATCTATATCTTGTCACTGAACCCAGATGGCTTCAGAGGAGAAACTGAGGCTGGTGATTTTTGTACAGCCCTCCGTCACTTAAATCCAATTCACTTGCATGTCATGTCATGTCACAGTCCTCTTCCAGAACAAAGGACAACCAATAGCTCTGCATGATCTCATTAGTTCCCATATTTTCAATGATCATTTCTATGAGAATGACTCCCAAATCTCCATACTCATCCCTTACCTCCCTCCTGAACTTACAAACTGGCCACTACACATCTCAACAGGTTAAAAATCAAACGTATTTTCCTATTGAAACCCATCCCTCTTTCTAACTTCCTAATATCTGTCTAGTTTGTGATCATCTTTCCAACTTCCCAGGTTCACAAACTCATAGTTATCCTCAACTTACTTGCCCTCACCCCCATATCCAACCAATTGTCAACTCTTGCTAGTTCTATCTCCAAACTGTCTCTCTTATCTAGTTCTTAACCAATCACATGACTACCACCCTAGCCAGGTCCTTATCAGCTCACAATAATCTCCTAATGGATCTCTCTGCTTCTGATCTTCACCTCTTTAATCCACTGTCCACATTGCTGCTAAATTCATATTCCTAAAGCATCCAGATTTAAAGCAGACCTACTTGCTCTTCCCAAAGAGCATAATCAATTAAGAGAGCTAGATTTTGAGTCAGAGTACCTGAACTGAAATCCTAGCTTTGCCACTTTTTCACCCGTGTGAATTTGGGCAAATCACTTAAACTCCTTGGGTCTCAGTTTCATTACCAGCAAAATAGGGTTGTTGAACAAGATAGTTTCTAAAATCCATCCTAGTGCCTTTTTGCCAATTGTTCCTCATTCATGGAATACCCTCTATCCTTACTGTTTTATCTTAGAACCTTCAGCTGTTGTCAAAGTGCCTCTAAATGCCCGGAGTTTTTTGGATCTACAGTATGTAGTGAGCTACCCAAACCCACACCCCTACCCCCACACCAGATTACTTTGTATTTGTTTTGAAGTTGTAAGTGTGAGACTTGATTCCATCAGTCAATCAACCCTTAAATGAGGTAGCTAACAAAATATTCTAGCCCTAATATCTTTATCAGGTGAAAACACTTCTGTTGAATTAATAGATATTTCAACCAGATTTGAAAAAGTCTTTACTCAATTTAGAAGGAACAAAAGCCACTGGATGAAAACTGAGTCACATAGGGAGTATATTGGGATTAGCCAAAGAACAGCTCATGAAGTTTTTAAAAATAGCAAAACAGTTTAGATTCTAGCATTCAGGTGCCTAACCAGTGCAGGTGTGGAAGCCAAATTTCACTTCTTTTTTAATGTTAGCTAGAGCTAGCATCTGCTCTCCAACCAATTTCCTGAGGAAGAATTTTGGAGGGAAGGGGGAGGAGGGAAGGGGGAGGAGGGGAGGATGAAAAGACCTCGCAGTTCCTGCTTTCCTCCCTTGACCAGAGGATAATTTTCCGATGCTTGAAGGGTTTGGATTTTTCATCAGCATCCCCCCATATAGCTGTGGCTAGCAGTAATAACTGAGGACAAAGTAGACCTGTTAAGAGAAAGCTTCAGGACTCTACAAGGATCCCAGAAGAAAGCCATGCCATGCTTAAGGTAAATTTTTCAAGTCCTCCCCAAAAGGAAGAAAGGAAAAAAAGTCTAGCAACCAAGAACTGCGAGTTAACCCACATACGCTCTAAGTGTGAGCTTACTTTCCAATACACTATCTATACTTGTGAAAGAACGTGCTCCTGCTTCAGAGGATGACTTATGTTATATCACCATATTAAATACTCATTTCTAAAAGCCACCAAAGTTTGGCTGTACAATTTATATTAGCTAATATGAGTGAGGCCCATTGGTGGAAGCTCATGAGGTATTTTACTAGAGAAACCACCCCCAACCCTGAACTCTCAGAGAAGTAGTACACTCCCTCACAGGATTATGACCTGCCGGTTTAAGCGGGATTTGTGATAGTGGGCCATATGGATATTTTGTATCCACTCATCTGGGTAGATGTTACTTCCCCAGTAGAATGTAAGCTTGTTGAGGGCAGGAACTATTCTGGGCTTTGGTTTATCTTTGTATCCTTGGCACCTAGCAACATGCCTGACTTGTATTCAGTAACTTGTTCTAATATGGCAAAGGTGAAATTAACAGGCCTTGACAACAATAGAGATAGTGAGGAGTCAAGGATGACTCCCAGGTTGCAAGCCTGGGGTACAGGGAGGACGGTGGTCCCCTTGACCATAATAAGGAAGTTTGGACAGGGGAAGGATTAGGGGGAAAGGTGATGGACTCAATTTACAACATATTGAATTTAATATGTCTATTGGAAGTTCAATTTAAGATGTCTAAAAAGCAGCTGGAGATATGAGACTAGAGACCAGCAGAGAGGTAGATTTGGCAATCAATCATCAACGTACAGAGATTTAATCTACTCTTAGCCCACAAATACATGTGTCAGTCTCTGTACTAGGGACTAGAGTTACAAAGACAAAAATGTAAGAGTTACTCCCTCAAGAAGCTTATGTTCTATGGGAAAGGAAACATGTATAGTAGTTAAGTAAAGAAAAGATGAATGTTGGGTTAGCCCATTTCCCCTTAGAATAAAGCTAATATCAGAAGCTGAGTTACAGAGAGAGAAGTTTTTGAGTATATCAGGATCTCTTATACCATACCTACTATCCTATGAGAAGGTAAGGAAGTAGAGAACTAGGATTGGCACTAGAAGTGAAAATTGAAAGACATTTCCACTCTCTCCTAGTATTTATCTTTCTTCTTTCTTTCTTCCATTAGTCCTGCTCATGCCTATTTATTCAGGTTAGTTTTTTTTTAGTTTGATTATTCAATTGTTTTACTTTCAAATTGTTTCCATCCATATCTTTGCTTTAAAGTATTATCTTTACCAAAGATTAGTTTTTTTAAATGTTTTCTCTCCAATTAAAATTAGAAAGAAAATGGTTAATGGTATTTTTTGCAGCAAGTTTGCCTGAAATAAAGGTTTCATTTCTAAGATATATAGGGAATTGATTCAAATTTATAAAAACAAGAGCCATTCCCTAACAGACAAATGGTTAAAAAATATCAACAGGCAGCTCTCTAAGAAAGACATCCAAGCTATCAACAGCAATTAAAAAAATGTCCCAAATCACTCATAATTAGAGAAATACATACTAAAGCAGCTCTGAGACGCCACATCATAGAATCAGATCGGCAAAAAGGACCAGTGTTAATTGATAAATAAAGTGTTATCTGATAACAACTTCAGGTGTGACCTCTCCCACTGAGTGTCTCCATTTTAATAGGGGACTCCTGCTGACCAGAAACCTTCCCAGCCTCAAAAGGACAAAGCTATAAAGGAAAAATCATTGACCTTGAAGTTGACAAACAGACATATGTTTGATTTACAGCTCCAACACTCAACTATAACCTGCAATTTCTCTGATTCTCAGTGTTTTCTATACAAGGGAATTATCATTATCATAATGGTAGAATGAATAATGTTAAACAATGAAATTTGTGAGTAGGGCCTCTGCTGATACCCCTTAATAATAAGAGCAGATAAGCAGTTACCTCCCCATAAGACCTGGTGTTCAGGCAAATCTGAATCCAGGAAGCTCATAAAAAAAATTTTTTTTAAAAGACCTGTTTATAGCAACTCTCTTTGTGGTGGCAAGACCTGGAAATGACAGGGATGCCCATAAACTGGCAAATGACTGACAAATTTGTGGCATGTGATTGTGATGGAATACGACTATTCTATAGGAAATGATGAGCTCAATGATTTTAGAAAAACATGGGTAGACTTGCATGAAATGAAGAGCAATATGAGCAGAATCAGGAGAACATCGTATATAGTAAGAGCATTATTGTTTTAAGAGTGATTGAGCAAATAAGTTATTTGACTATTATAAATACTCAAATTCACTATAAAGGACATATGAAGAAAGATGCTATCTGCATCCAGAGAAAGAACTGATAAATAGAATAATTTTATGTGTGTCTGTGTGTGTCTGTGTGTGTACATCTATTGTGTCTATAGCCATTTCTAGGGTGGGGGAGGGGAAGGGAAAATTTATATGATAATTTTATAAGGAATAGCAAGTTGTGCATAGTAGATCTGTAGTTTCACGTGCAATCTTTTTTTATTGTACTGTTATGAAAATGCTTGTTTTATTTCATAAATTATTTTTTAAGACCCCAAAGTACATTTTCTCTACATTCAGAGAATATTGCTGTTTTATTACCAAAGGACTTTTCCCACACTTCATCATATTGGAATCTAACACCTTTTAAAGTTATGCACAGGACAAGAAAGATTCCCAGCTTATAGGTTGACAGAAGGGGAGTATCATTTCTCCAGCCTTCCTCCTATGGAAGGAAGGGTCTTGAGAAACTGCTCTAGATTATCTTGCCTTTTCTTATACCTTGATCATGCCCTATTCTACTCATTCCTAATACACTACTGTATAGAAATTTTACTATAATTTGATTTTCTTTAGCTGACTCCGTATTTAGCCTACTTCTGCTCCTCTTGTAATTTTCCATACATATTCAACAGAACAAATATAGATTTTGGATCAACTTGGTGATCTAGCAGGATCCTCTGATGCTACTATAATTTCCTCTTTAGTTTTTTCATCTGCAAAATAAGGGGTTTGGGTTGGATAACCTCTCGGGTCTTTTCTAATTCTAAATCTATGTTCCAATTAAATAGGAACATTACATTAGGAGAAGTTGGAGAACTGATTGTCACTTACAAGACTATAAGCTACTTGAGGGTAGGAACCAAACTTGATTTAAAACTTTTGTCTCCCTTGGTTCCTAGTACATTTTTCTGTATAGCAGTTGCTTAATAAATTTAAATTTGTTGAACTTCAGCAAAGTCGATTGAGATTTAGTTTACACACACACACACACACACACACACACACACACACACACACATATTTACTTTATACATATCCAAAATGCTATGGAGTTGCCATGAGGAAAAAGAAGCTCATAGTCTATATGAATACATGGACAACTGTATTCTATTGACCAACTCTACAGCATTTCTAGTTGAGGAGACATAAATGAAAGGGAAAATATTAACTTGGCCTGTGGGCCATCTTGTAATAAATGAAAGAATAGGCTTTTACCTCCAGAAGAACATGCCCCAAATACCACAATAATGGAAGTCATAGAACAATGAATCTATTTTGGCCCAACAGCTAGAGTTGTAATTGTTGCATGATTCTGTCATTTGCATATTTCATGCAATCCAACCAGAAATAGCTATCCATTGTTTTTTTAGAAAGTTTAAAGGTTCTACTGTCATTCATGGTCACACCAGTCCAATTAATAGCAATGCAGACTCTGCATGTCATTAAATCTGCAAAAGCATGATGTGCTTTTAGAAGTTTTCACTTGCTTTTCCTATTTGCCATAAAGAAGAAGCCTGACAGAACCCTAAAATCATGAGATCTTGAGCATTTAGTCCTCTTTCAATTCCCAAATGTAAGTTTGGGAGTAGCCAAGGGAATCCTCTCCATTCTAACATTCTGTTGGTTCCTCACATCTAACCTACAATTTACTGAGTTGAAGACAGCCTCAATGCGTAGACTGATTTCATTTCAAGGTGCAGTCTATTCAAAGAAATTGTCTTTTCTAAAAGCAATCAATCAATGACTGTGTACTAAGGAATAAGGTGAAGGAATAAAAAGCAGTACAAAATATGGTACTACCTTCAAGGAGCTTGCCATCTAATTGAGCAGCTAATTGCATTAAAGTCAAATATTTATTGAGCATGCTGGCATTATACTCAGAACTCTGAAGGAAATGAAAGTAAGTAAGGTGTATCCAAATATAATAATAATAATAATCACTAGCCTTTATGTAATATTTAAGACTTGCAAAGGATTTTACAAATATCTTTATTTTATCCTGACAGCAGCCCTGGGAGCTAGGTGCTATAATTAGCCCCTAGTTTACAGATGAAGAAATAGACAGAGATAAAGTGACCTATCCAGGGTTACCCAGCTAGTAAATGTCTAAGGCTAGATTTGAGCTCTGGCCTTCTTGACTCCAGGTTGAGAACTCTAAAAATTCCTCCAAGACAGAATGTGAATGCCTAAAAGGAAATACAGGAAAACAATTCTTAAAAGTATCCCTTCCAATATTATGAATATGAAATAGCTTTAACATTAAATCCAATAGCTTTAACATTACTATTAAAACATGCAATAGATGTTTTCTAACTCTTAAACTTAGCTGTCTTATAAGCAATAGACTGACACTACATAATTGCTAGTCATCTTTATATTTTAATTTCTATTTCCATTCATTTGTATGCTATAAAGATTTTGAATAAGCTCTTTTTATGTAGATTTATAATTTACCAGAAATTTTCATACTCTCTGTACAACCCTAATTAAAAGTATTAATATGGTACCTGAAAATGTATGATATGTAAACATAGTCCTTTATTTTCTTTTAGTGATGAGTAGTTCTCTACTTTTTCTAAGTAAAGGAAGATTAAAAAGTAAATGGGTTATTCAATAAGACCAGATTGTCTTAGAACTTAGGAAGAATTTTTTTTTAATTCTGAGGGATGAGACATTCAAATGCATTACCCATGAAGGTTATAGAATTACATTATCTGAATATTTACAACAACAGAGTAGATAATGGTATGTCTAGTCTGGTTTAGCTGGAGCCCTGCCCAGAACCAGTGTGGGAGGTGAGGGGGAGGAAAGGAATTGCTACTCAAGTCCCTGTTAGCATCTTACCTCTGAGGTTATAAAACATGCCACAGAAAGGAAATTATACTGAGGTTTCATATTCATAAAACTGATTCTCCTTTCCTATTATGTAATTTTATTTTAAAAAATCAAGTATTTTTATAATAAGCATCTTGCAGAATAGTTTGTCATCACCCTACAAATCCCCCATACATCACTATACTGATTTATAGTTTTAATAGCACTTTGATAAACATTTCATTGGTGATTTAAAACAACTTTGTGAGATTGGCAGGTAGTTATCCCACTTTATGAATGTAAAAACTGAGACCCAGAGTGGTCAGGTGACATGCCTAAGCATAGAAAATAGCCCTGTTGTCATGCAATTGGCTAAGCAGAGATTCGTAACCTTTTGTATGTCTCATACCTCTTTGGCAGCCTGGTATAACCGATGGACCCCTTCTCAAGGTAATATTTTAATGAATTTTGTTTTGTTTTGTTTTGCAAGGCAATCAGGATTAAAGTACATTTTTAAAAATACATAAGACTACAAAAGAAACCAGCATTTTTCAATATTATTATATTGAAATACAACTGTTAAAAAAAACAAGTTATGCAATTCTAGGTTAAGAACCCCTTCTCTAAAATATAGCTATATCTGTGACATGGATACCCCTATTCTGAAGGTTTTTAATCCTAAAATAGGTGGTTCAGTGGGTGAGTTTAGTGAAAGAGTTTAATGAAGGTAAAGATCAAATATTAAACTGTAGCTTTTAATTATGATATAAGTGGGCTTTTTGTCTTCCCCCTTCCCAGTATCATTTAATAACAGCTGTGGTCCTGCATTCTAGTCCCAAGGAGCATCATAAACTTGACCTGCCAACATCTCTGAGACTGTTTCCTCATCTTCTGGGGAAGGTGGGAGTTGGATTACACAACCTCTAAGGTCCCTCCCTACTTCAAGTTTATGATTTTTATGATTCAATACAATGTCAATATCCATGAACACCATCCCTAGCTTTTTCATACACTAGGGTCAAGAAATCCTGTGGCTTTGTAGTCTGAAACTGTTCAGGACAAGCCAGATGCTCCTAGCAACTCAAAGTAAATAAACCTCTCCTGTTGAAGCAGAGAAAGCTACCACCCCTTAGAAATGTGATCACTGAGTTTCTTCCTTATAGGCTGCTTGTGGCAGCCAAGAAAAGCTGCATCTCCCTCTATAGTCACCAAGGGTAAATTAGTCCAATCTTTAAACTGCCTCTTCCCTCCCCAGAGGGAGGAAGGAGTTGGCCCGCTCTGCAGGGGAGCTAGGTGATCATTTTAATGAGCTTCTCACCCCCTGGGTAGAGATCCGCAGCTTCCTATCCTAGAACAGCCAAATCCCTTCTTCCCTTACCCCCTCACTTAGTGAACCAACACAAATGAGAAATGAAATGGCATTCCATACAATTTATTTATAGAACTCTTAAGGACTTACCCAGCCCTCAAGGCCCCAGGAAATGAGCACAAGGAAAACCCCACTGGCACGGATTTTTCTTTACACTATGCAAGGATTTCACTAATAAATAGAATTATTTTACAGCCTAGTAAATTTACATTTTGGTGCTTCTTTTAGTAGACAGGACATATAACTGATTATATCTTTGGACCTCTGTTAACTCACAGATAGACACTCTCATATAAGATTTGAAAACAAAAATAAATATGTAATGTTAATATTCTTGCATTCTGGAGAAACCTTCAACATAACATACATTCACTTTCAGTCTAGCAAATGTTACAGTTAACATGCCACCCACATATCTTGAGATTTCTCTGCTTTCTTTTTATTTAAATCAATGTTCTCTAAACTCAGGCCATAAGACATTTATGAAACAACGTGAAGATCATGTGTAAATAAAATTATGAAATAGGGAAGTCTCCCTTCCCTTCTGGTACTTCCTCACTTTCCCTCCACCTCCTTGGACTCCCTCTACAAGGCAATCCTACTCTATCTATCGACACTTACTCATCACCATTCCAGTCTTTCCTTGATAATTTGGGAGGCAATATGGCCTGGTGGAAAGAGGTTGATCATCAGGGAACTAGGATTTTAGACTTGACTATAACTTGTCAGGTATCCTGGGGGAAATTCATTAATTTCCTCCATGCATTAGCTTCTGCATCTTTCAAAGGGAGATCATAGTCTCAGTCCTATTTACCTTGTTAAGAAATTTGAAATGGACCTCAGTGTGAAAGGGCTTGAAAAGTAGAGTGCTCTAAGCAAGTAGGGCAGACTTTCCCAGTCTCTCAATGGATAGGGAAGCTAATGAATTCACTTATTGCTGTAATGGCCAAGTACTTAAAATAGACCCTCACATAATAGTAACTGAAAATTATATGGTTTTGCAACAACAAGCATTTATTAAATATATACTGAATGTGAGGCACTGGAGATACAATAATAGAAACAAAACAATCCCTGTCCTCAAGGAACTTATATTCTATTGAGGGAAGAAGAAGATGTAGAAACATAGTACATGTATGACTATAGATACATAAAATATATAGAAAGTGAACATTAAAATGATTGGGGAATAGGGAGAGCAGTAATAGCTAAGGAACCAGAGGAGTCACTTAAGCTGAGCATTGAAGAGAACTAGGGGTTCCAAGGCAAAAAGGTGAAAGGCCATTCTAAGAATAGTATGTGCAAAGACTCAGAGGTGAAATATGGGGGGAGGGGAAATCAATTGGACTGAGAAGTAAAATGTGGAAAGATAGCCTAGGGCCAGACTGTGAAGGATTTTAAATGCAGTCACAAAGTACTTTGTTAGTACTTGGGCAACTGTGGGGTTTGTTGGGGGAACTGCAGGGTGAGGGGTGGAAAGAACAGTCTTCTTTGTTGGATGAAACAATATGTATAGGTTACTAGCATGAGGGAAAGTTGAATAGAGAGCACAAAACAAAATTTTACAGGGCCTTGAATGCCAGTCAAAGGAGTTTGGAATTTGCAAAATAGGGAGAAACTGAAAATTTTGAGCAAAAGACTACTCCAATTAGATTTGTGCATGAGAAAAATTAATTTGCTAGTGGTATGAAAGATGGATGAAGTAAAGAGAAAACTGTTTAGAAGCTCTTACAATAGTCCAGACATGTGGAAATAGTTGCTAATACTATCATGGTAGCAACTAGACTAGAGAATCTCTTCTCTATTGTGGGTATGAGAGATATTGTGGAGATGAAATCGATTCTGATCCTTTGTGAAAAGGGAGAGAGAAAGTGCTATTAAAGATAACCCTCCAAGAAAATAGCACCTGGGTAAAAGATGGTACCACAGAAAGAAAGAGTGAAGTCAGAAGGAAAGCATGCATTTAGGGACAAAGATAGTAAGCTTTTGAGCTGCGCAATTCTTTTATTATAATCCTGAGGCAAAGTAACTCATTCAAGGTCATAGAGTCAGTAAGTGGCAGAGGCAGACTTCTGATTCAAAGGTTATAAATTCTCCACTAAACCATGTTGCTTTCTTCAGACACGGGCCCAAGAAGTGAGAAATGGAAGGATTTTGGCAAAGGAGGAAATTATTCCAGTTGTGTTACCCATAGCTCTTACTCAGGACCAACCTTACCTATGGGTGGGGTAAACCATTCCCTATATAAAGCAATTTAAGGAGAAGGGGAAGGGCCCCCTTCCAACTCCTCCTTACTCCATTCATGGATTCTAGTAATTCCTTTAACACAGGACAAGGCTTTTGATTCTATGATTTCATGGCTGATTGGATATGAGAGGAGAATGTGAGGAAGGGCTGAAGATAACACCTTGGTTGGCTTAAATTCCTATCAAGGTCTCAATAATAGCTAATATGTATATATTGTACTTTAAGGTTGACAAAACCCTTAATATACATAAATGACCTCATTTCATCCTCACATCAATCCTATGAGGGAGCTACTATTATTATCCCCATTTTATTGATGAGGAAATTGAAGTTGAGATTCTGTGACTTGCCCAGAATCACACAGCTGCTAAGTTTCAGACAGGATTTGAATCAAGGACTTCCTGACTCCAAGTCTCCTGCTGTTTCCATTAGGTCATCCTGTCTTTCTTGAGAGAAGGTCTTGATAACTTAGTATAAGAATACTGGGCTTCTGAAATGGGGTAAATATGACAGAGAACTGAAGAAAGTTGTAGAATGTGTCTGTTGTAGAAGAGGGGCTGAATGTCTTCATAAAGTTGCCCAAAGCTGAATTTGTCCTCTCTCTTCCTATTCTTTCATTTGTTAGCTCTCATCCTGTCTTCCCTAAATAAGCCCTTTTCCCTGGCTTCATGCAATCATGGAAGAAGGAATACAAGTCAGATAGTGGTTATGTCAATAAAAAGGAATACTTAGATCAATCTGTGAAATTATTTTGCAAGCATTCTGTGATAAATTTTCAATGCACATGGTGTTTCACCCCCAAAAGAATGTAAGCCCTTTGATATCAGAGATTATTTTTTTCTTTATATTCCTAGCACCTAGCAGAGGACCTAGGACAGCTGGAGAGCTACTTAATAATTGCTTCTTGAGTTGAATCTCATCCTTGCCCACATCCCCTCAAATCTCTTAATTTCCAAATGCAGTGGCCTTTTCTAATCTTCTCATAGTACTTAGCCTCTCTGTAGCTTTTGACATTGTCCATCACCCTCATGTTCCTGACACTCTCTTCTCTCTTGGCTTCTGTTTCTCTCTCTCTGGGTTCTACCTATCTGACCTCTTCCTCTCAGTCTGCTTTGCTGGATCCTCACCCAGATCACTCCCCTTAATGGTGTGGGTGTCATATGGGTCTCTGTACTGGGCCCTCTGCTCTTCTCTCTTTAAACTATTGCACTTGGTTGTTAATCTTTTCATTTCCCTGAATTCAATTATCTCCTCTATGTTGACGATTCTCAAATCTATTTATCCACCTGTTGGACATCTTAAATTGGACGTTCCATAGACATTTTAAGCTCAACATGTCCAAAACTGAATTCATTATCTTTCACTCCAAACCCTCCCTTTTTTCCCAGCTTCCCTATTCCTGTTAAAAGTACCACAATTGGGGTGGCCAGGTAGCACAGCGAGTAAGAGCACCGGGCCCCAGTGTCGGGATGACCTGGGGGATCGAATCCGGGCTCAGACAATTAGCACCCACCCAGAAACACCTGGCCATGTAACCTTGAGCAAGTTAATTAACCCCAATTGCTTTAAAAAAAAAAAGTACCACAATCATCCAGGCTCACAACCTTGCTGTTTTTTGCTTTCCTCTACTTTTCATTTTCTCTCACCCCTGTACCCAATGTGTTACCAGGCCCTGTTGATTTTGCCTTTATAATATCTCCCCTATATGCCTTTTATCTCCTCTGACACTGCTTCCACCCTGGTGCAGGCCCTTATCACCTCATGTCTGGACTTTTGCAAGAGCCTGTCAAAAATCACTCCCCACTCCAATCCATCTTCCACTCATCTGCTAAAGTAATCTTGCTAAAGCAACAGTCTGACAGTGTTTTCCCTATTCCCTGCCTTCTCCCCTGTCAAGAAACTCCCCATCATTTCCAAGATCAAATATAAGACCCTGTGTGGCATTCAAAGCTCTTCATAACCTTTCCCATGCTACCAGTCTTTCTGGTCTTCCCATACCTTCCACTCTCCACCCCTCCCCCCACTCACATACTCTGCAATCCACTGACACTGGCTTCCTTACTGCTCCTCTCATAAAACATTCCATCTCCTGATTCTGATCATTTTCAGAGGCTGTTCCCCATTTATGGAATACTCTCTCTCTTCATCTCCACCTCCTGGCTTTCCTGGCTTCTTCCAAGTCCCAGTTAAAATCTTATCCGCTACAAAAAGCCTTTCCTGATGCCCTTAATTCTACTGTCTTCCCTATATTAATTACTTCCAATTTATCTTGTATGTAATTTGTTTGGACATAGTTGTTTACATGTTGTCCTTTCCATTAGAGTGTGACCCCCTTGAGAGCAGGTTTTGTCTTATTTACTTTCCTTTGTATTCTCAGCACTTAGCACAATGTCTTATACATGGTAGGTACTTAATAAATGTTTATTGGATACCTGACTGTCCAGCTCAGTGGAATGGTAGGTAGAAGATTGGACCTGGAGTCAGGAAGTTCTGAATTCAAATCCAGCCTCAGACACTAGCTCTGTGACCCCAGAAAATCATTTAACCTCTTTCTGCCTCAATAACAGCACCGACCTTATGGGTTTGTGGTGAAAATCAAATGATAGATTATTCATAAAGCACTTAGCACAGTCCCTGACACATGGTAGGTACTTAATAAATGCTTGTTTCTTCTCTCCATCCCTTATCTATGTCCTTTGACAGGTCTTCCATATGATAACTTAACTACACTGAAAACCTTCCTCTAATTCTTGTAATAAAACAGAGAAAATTCAAGAACTGCCAATGCCTCCAGGCAGAAGTCACAAAATGTTCAAAATGTCTCAAGAATAACACACATCCACACAGGTATATGGGAATCATACATAAATTTCATGCAAATGAATATGTAAATATGATAGGAATCATCCTAATTATTTCATACAATTTAATGCTTTTCTTTGGGAAATTGTTAGCACTTATTCCTCTTTATAATAAATTTGTGGGAAATTGGGCAACCAGATATAGGGACAACAGGACAACTTAGCCTTTTCCCAACCATTTTTTAAACATGCTGCCTGCTCCCCAGTCTCCTAACCTACTTCCCACTAACACCGAACTCTGTCTCTGTGATCCTGGCCACATTAGGGGCCAATACATGAGTTTTCACTCTATCTTGATTAGAACTTAACCTCACATTGCACCTCCTTCACTTCTAGTTCCTCTTTATGCGATGTTTTCCCCATTTAGAGTATAAGCTCCTTTAGGGCAAGGACTGCCTTGCCTTGTCCCTGGCACATAGTAAGCTTTTGATAATGGCTTTTATCATTCATTCATTCGCTGGTCTGGAAGTTTCCTCTGACTTCATCAGTGTCACCTTCACTCTCCATCCCTCCTCTTGAAATGACATTGTGAATAATTAGCTTTGGCCTGAGATGAGTAGAGAAGGCAGAGTTTGGGGTGGAAGGGGCAGCAACAGTAATTTAAAATTTGATTGTAAATTATGTCAGATGAAATAGCTTCAGGCTTCCCACATTCCTCACCCTTTCCTTGTCTTTCTATCTTCTTATCCTTTTCCCTGATTTCTATAATCCAAGTACCTTCACAAGCCTCTTGTCTAATTTATGTCCCACATGTCAAAGGAAATTTTTTAAAAATATGTGTGGGATTGAGAGAGTGATAAAAAAAATCAAGGGACCTTTTTTTCCTCCACTTACTATCATTTCTGCATTTGAGGGAAATACCCTACCATAAAGAGGGATAGAAGGGAGATCTTAAATCCCTTGGTATCTTTTTCTTTGGAAAGCAATAATGGTATTGTTCTTTGGGATCATGAGTTCAAATCATCCACCAATTTCTGGGACTTTCAGTGGGTCATTTATTTCAGGGAAGTCAAACTTCATTCTCCACTATAATACACTAAGACAGCTGGATAGCATGGTGGCTAAGAGTATTGGACTTGGAGTTAGGAAATCCTCATCAGACAATTACTAGCTGGGTGATCCTGGGAGAAGTCATTTAACTGTTCTATCTCGGTTTCCTCGTCTAAAAAGTAGGAGCGATAAAGGCACGTGATTGTTGTGAGGTCCAAATGAGATAACATATGTATAGTTCTTTGCAAATCCCAAGCTGTTACATAAAAAACGTTATTATGGACTTATATTGATATGTGCTAACGTTTGGACAGTTGAACTGAAAGAAAGGGATTGTAGACACGATCAAAATCAATCCCTTCCTTTGCCAAATGAGTCACCTAAGGCAGAAGGAAGCAAGGTGATTGCCCAAGGTCAAAAAAACTAACAAAAAGTCAAAGCACTTCTTAAACTGCCCCAAGAATTTTGGATCCTTAACATAAATTATGGGTTTTTGCCCTGGCCCCACTCCCATCTCCAAAGATTAAAAGCAAAAATTAAAACAGGAAAAAAGTTTTTGGACAAAGTTCTATAAGAGTTTTTGAATACCTCACATCAATAAAATCTGCAAGTCACTTGGTGTGCAGCCATAATATTGACTAAAGACAAGAATGGATGTTGTTATTAGAGACAAGCACATTTGCCAAGTTTAGACCTCCTCTGATATTGATGGGTTCAATTTTAAATCAAACCCAAATTAGATAGTGCTCTGAGTTTTTTATGCTTGGCAAAATCCTATTTCCTAATAGTGAGTCAGCTCTCTTGAAGATCATTCAGAAGGCTTCAAGAAATGCTTTAAAAACATATATATGTATGTATGTATATACACATATGTTATTTCCTAGAATAAATTAGTTATATAGTTCATTATAAAAACAGAAAGGAAGCTGTGTCAAATATTTCTGTGATATGCTTTGGAGATTTCTGGACCAAAGTTTTCCTTTTATATATGTGAATGTCTTAATAGATTTATACATACATCTTCTCTATTTGATCCTCACATAGGACCAATTTACCCAATTCCATGGCCAAAAGCTCTCTGTAAGACAAACCCTCCCTCAAACATGTGTCATTTTTCTGAAGAAATGTAGGACAAAAATATGGATGTATGACCCTTTTAATGGCAAATCACTCTCATGTTTCTATACAGAAGACAGCATATATAATGCTCAGGATCATATCATTGCCTTTACAACCTAAGCAATGTCATATTACTTGATGATAGGAAATTATATTTTAACTTTACAAAACCACAACAACATAGTAAAGAGAGAAGTTCTGCAGTGTCAATAAGCAAATTGTCAAGAAACTTTATTTTTTTTTAAAGTTCCTATCTGGCAATGCCTGAATTAGCTGTGTGACCTTCAGCAAGTTAGCTCTCTGGGCCTCCTTTTCTTCAGTTTTCAAATTAAGTTGCTGGACGTGGTAGACACCAACTCCTTTCCTTAAAACCTCTAAAACTATGATTTCGAACTACAGATCAACAGCTATTTACATCTTCAAAAGTATTTGAAATACCACCACCCCTTTCTCAGTTAATAACTTGACTTAGAGACAGAATTGGCAAAGTGGAATGGGGCTTTGCTCCAAACATTGACAGGATAGAGGTGTCTCCTTCCCAGAAGTATATGGGACGGCACTTTGTCTCAAAAGCAGCCATCATCCCTGTGCTTTATGTCAATGTCCCTCAGAGACATAAACACAGTTACCCCCTCAAGACTTTCTAGGGTCAGACCACTCCCTATCAGCATTGAGAGTCTCCTGTATATGATTCACCCTACCACCCTACTTTCCTATTAAATTATCCTACTGTCCTCCCCCCAAATTGTTTTCACTGCCATGCTGAGCCCCCCACCCCAACTGAGTTGGCCCCAGGTGCTATTTTGCTTAATTATGGATCTGGCCAGAAATCACTTTACTTTCATTTTCACCAGGATTTTGTAGCACTGTATGCTTAAATGAGATAATATGACCTTCAGTAACTCTAAGAAAGCTATTATAAGCTATTAAATAGCTTACATTTCAAACCCATTTATACATTTGCATTAAAAAACTATAATACAGTAACAGTTGTGGCCTATTCTGTCAACTGTAGCACTTACATGATTGAGTTTTTGTTCCTGTTTGTTTTTTTTAAACTACAAAGAAGAAAAAATTAAGACATAGGATTCTCAATGTTAAAAGAACTTTCAGGATCAGTTTATTACAATAGAAACCAGCAAAGTCATAAAATTAAGAGTTAGACCACATGATAAGAGTAGTCTGAAATCTGAACAGTAACTCTGAAATTGGTTGCATTGGTGTTTTAGCCAGATTTTGAGGCAGTTATGATGCCTTGACATATTTGTTTTGCAGTTTAAATTTTAAAAACATTCATGCCTCTGCATGCAGAATATAGCCATAATCTATTGGTTCAATGCATATAATGATTTAAGTTAATAAAAAACAAAGATTTCACATCGAATTCATATCACAAGAAAAACCCCTCAAAGAATTAAGTTATCTCAATGACAACTAGTAATGTCAAAGACATAATTTACAGTTTTAAGATGTAGGAGCATCTCAGTTTTGCTATTTGTTACATACATTTTATATAATAACCCACTGTCACAGGACATTCTTTTTCTAATGGGTATATGAAGCAAGTTATTTACACCCATATTGAACTATGAAGTAAAAATCCCTTTGGGTTTCTCTGTTACAGTTTAAAAATAGAAGTGGCCTATCAATAAAATATGTAGCGATATTACTATAAAATGGTAGGTTCAAACACATAGAAAAACTCTTCAAAAGCAGGAACCAAAGTGATTTTTCACACTTTTAATTCAAAGACATCTTATATAATAAAAGCTAGGAAGAGATCTTTAGCAAGCACCAAACAGAAAAATCAATGAAACTGAATCTGCATTTGTTGTCAAGTGATAGACATTTTCATAATGTCACTTTTTTTAATAAAATATAATTCATAAACATTAACATTAAACATGAAGCAATCTAATTATAAATGTTTCTGTCCCATCCGATGTGTTTTAGGTTAAATTTCTAGTTACATGAACTTTTTGCCCCTTTGGAAGTTATAAAATCCAAATCATTGTTTTGTTTTTATAAATCACCATCACTTGTAACCAGTCCCTTTCTGCCTGGCTTGAGTAGAGGGAAAGGAAAAGATACTAGTCAAAGTCAAAAAACCTGGGGCCCAGCCCAAGTTTTGCTCCTTACAAAGGTGTATGACCTTGGGCAAAGCCATTTGTCCTAGGCCTCACTTTCCTCTCCTATAAAATGAAAGGGTTAGACCACATGACTTATGGGGTCCCTCCTAGCTCTTGGTTAATTGATTCTGTGGTCCTGTGAGTCACAATCCCTCTGAACCACAAATGGTAATAATAAGAACCATCCTACCTGCCTTACAGGTCTGTTGTAAAGATCCACTAAGATAATGTATATCAATGTTTTTTTAAAATACAATATAGTATCCACAATAAATAGTCATGATTTAAAAAAAAAAAAAGATTGATAACACCTTTTCAAATGATCAGAGCTTCTCTGGGTATCAACATCAGGTATTTAATTCACTGAAGTAGATGAGTGTTTTTCATGACTCCAGTGCTTTTCAGAATGGATCCTCAAGTCTTGTGTTTCAGTTATAATTTTATTTTCATTAGTGGAGTTTAATATCTGAACAAAAATATATGGACTCTACAGGAAATCAAAAATCATACTTGGACTCACCTACTGGCCTCCCATCAGTGGTATAAGGATTTGTAGTTATTTACTGGAGTGAAGAACATATCTGTTCTGAAGAAGGTTAGGTCTTTCCCTTTGATATATATTCCTCAGTTCTAATGTTATTTTTAGATATCTGAGCAGCTTGATGCTCTTCCACTTCTTTAATGCATCCCTAGGTGAATAAGGTTTTGATTATGCTGCCCAAAAATATTAAACCAAGTGAAAGAGTTTACTAAAATTCCATTAAAGTTTACTTCGTGGATATGCTTTTTTCCAAAAAAATGTGATTAACTGAACATGGAAAATACTTGAAGCATATAACAACACCTTTTTTGTGTGTCCTGAAATAAAGATGACTCATGATTTCATATGAATATTCATAATTTCTGAATAACTTTTAACCCTTGGCTGATCTAAATTACTAATTGAAAATTTCATTTCCAAAGCACTATGATTGTAATATAGGAAAATATAGGTTAGTACAGTATTCTTAGCTAAAGTGGTGCTTTCATCATCATCATCGTCACCACCAGCAGCAGTATCTTGAAGCTCATTAATGATTACATTTGTTTGTTGACTTTGGTGAGGCTTTCCTATATATTTTCTTTTTGTTTTTCATTACTCCAGCTTTGTGGTACATGCTATGTGTATCCCTACTATAGTAATAATGCTAATATTCTCTTTCATCTCAAAGATGACATTACATAGCTGCCTGAACTAGGGTACAAACTAGGAGGGTTTTTTTCCCCAATAATGGAGCTGGACTTCTGTTGACCCATCCACATTTACCGTCAGTTCTGCCTTGTGATAAATGGGCATGATTGTTAGACAGCTGGTCAAGGTTAAGGGTGCAGTGTGTGACCAGCCATGAAGATGAGCAAAGAAATTGAACCTGTGGGCTGGGCCTCGTTTGGACTACGCTATAGCCAAATTCAGCCATGACATCAGCTTCTATAGATCCCTATCTATGGGCAGCTAGGGGCAGTGGATGGAGTGCCAGGCCCAGAGTTGCTAAGACCTGAGTTTAAACTGGGACTCAAACACTAGCTGTGTGACCTTGGGCAAGTCTCACTTAACCCTGTTTGCCTCAGTTTCCTCATCTGTAAAGTGAGCTGAAGAAAAAAATGGCAACTTATTCCTGTATCTTTGCCAAGAAAACCCCAAAAAGGGGTCAAGAAGAGTCAGACACAACTGAAAACAACTACACAACAACACCATATATGGGCAAAGCTCTCTGATAGTGTCTGAAAGGGATATAAAGTTAACTACAACAGGGTCCCTGTTTTCCAGACCTTCTAATCCAGTAAAGAAGATGGTTTTTAAATCTGGCCTTAGACACTTAACACAAAACTAGTCGTGTGACCTTAGGCAAGTCACTTAACCCCAATTGATCTACCTTCTTCCCTCCAAAAAGAAAAAAGAAAAAATCTAAAAAAAAAAGATGGTTTTTATGAAAACAAATAAAATATAGTAGAATTGAGTATTACACAAGAGCATCATAAACAAAGTATTATGAGAATTCCATGCTAGGAAGGAACAATTCCAACTAAGGGATGAAGGAAGGCTTTATGGGAAGGGGAGCAATAATTGACTATAGAAATGAATCACCATCAACAGAGAGTCATTGGGTGTGTAATATATTTAAGTCATATGCCCAAATAAATTATAGATTATTAGGGATAAAAGGGTGGGGAAGAGAAGGAAAATTACTATAATTTTGCAAACTCCTGGAGGAAAGGAAGTTTTTCATCTTCCTCTGTGTGTGTGTGTGTGTGTATGCATGTGTGTGTCTTTTTATCTCTTACACAGTGTTTTGTCATTGGGTACTTAATAAACTTTTTTAATTAAATTGAATTATACAAAAATATAGTCAATTCACAAAACCCATGTAAGGTTTGCTCTCTAAACCCCATAAATGAGAGAGATAGGAAACCAGAGATTCTGACTTGGAATAAAAAGATTGATTTCCCTAAGTTCTCCTGGGATCTTAGGCCTCCTTAGTTGTGTTTCTCCCAAAGCTTTCTTGCCCTCTATTATAATATTTCATAGATGGCAATGGAAAGACAAGTTCAACATTGGGCAATCTTTCTGTACCATCTAGTTTATGGTTCCAGAAGACTTTTCAGATGATGGGAACTTTAGAAAGAGAATTTGGCACTTTTGTTTTGGGTGATAGGTCCAGGAACAGTTTATGGTTTTGGCATAGCAGGCTGGAGATTTGTCACAATGAGGTCTTGAAAGCAACAGTATACCACACACACACACACACACACACACACACACACACACACACACACACACATATATATATATAATTATTATATAATAATACAAATTATATAAATATATATATACTGGATATAACAAAAGCAATTGAACTAATATATAGTAAATGGCTACTCAGTGGAACACAACTGACATTGACATTGTGGTGTTCTAATCTAAGCCTTATTTGAAGAATGTCTTCCATTGTGGTTGAAATTTAATTTACAATTGAAACAAATTCTCCATGCTTTTAAAACTTAAAAGTATAAATAATAATAGTTTTATTAGTATATCACTAATTTGATGTCTGTGTATTAAAAATAATATGTAACACTGAGGAATTATATTGAATATGTACACATATTCAAATAACTTAAATGATTTGGTGTATGTCATTTTGGTTTTGTCCTACTGATAGTCACAGCATGATTTTTTTTATCCTAAGAATTTAATTAAGTTTGTAGTTTATAAGGTAGAAAAATGCATTTTGTTGGAAATGAATTTGTTGCCAAAAGAGTACTTTTTAAGGGTCTTAAATATAGTTTTAGAGAGCTGCCTGTTGAAAGTCACCGTTCATTCCTAGGAAAAGTGTTCACAAAATGGTGAAAGGGCACTGAGCCAGTCTAGCAGATGGGCATAACTAGGCCCCTACTTGTTAAGTATGAAATATGAATGGTGAGGGCTTGATTCCAAATTGAGATGATGAAAACAGATTTTCTGTGAAGGTTAAGGGGATATACCATTGCTAATCCATCTCTGAGCTGGATTATTCATCACGAATAAAAATGGTTTCCAATACCACATCAGGACCAAGTTTAGACTTGAGAGAGTTATATTTTAGGAGGGAATTTAGAGAGCTACCGTGGAAGTTTCCAAGTCTGTGAAATGTTAGTAAGTTATTTGATAGAGGAAAAAGTTGTATAATCTATGACCTCAAATGAACTTCAGATCAAAATTATATATAAGAATATCATGTATACCAAAATAGAGTTATTCTTCCTTATCTTCAGGTATTCTTTTTCTTCTTTACTTTTTAAAATTGTTTTTGTTATGAACTTAACAAATGTAAACACTTCAATATACAAAAAAGAACAAGAAAGAGGCTTGTATAGAAACTGAACTTTTGTTATGAGTTTTTTAAAGAAATATACACATATATAAACATGTATTCACTTTAGCAAGTTAATAATAAAACCTGTTGTTTATGTGCTGAATTTTTTGTTTCTCTATGAATTAAAAAAAAAAAGTTTAATAGGTGCTCTGTCAAATACCACCACATCAAGCAGAAGCCCTGCATTATAACAAATATGTATATGCCTTTCAACATGGCTGTATCAAATCATGCATATCTCTTTCTGTATGTCAAGCACATTACCTCTTTGTCCATAGGTGGCATATTTCATTATCGTTCTTTTGAATTCACTATTGTTTGCTGCTTTGATCAGAGTTCTGAGGACTTTCAAAGTTATTTTGCTTTTTATTCTTTTTGTTATTATTACATACATAGTTCTATTGATTCTGCTTATTTTACTAACAATTGATACAAATCTTCTCTGAATCCATCATACTCATCATTCCATTTGGCTCTATAATATTCCATTACATGAATAAACCATGGTTTGTTCAATTATTCTCCAACTGATAAATTACTATCTTGTTTTCAATTATTTGCTACTATGAAAAAAGAGTACAACTACAAATATTTTTGTATAGATGAGTCTTTTTCCTCTGTCCTTGATCTTCTTGGGAGATATTCCTGTTTAGTGTCATTGGCTCAAAAGGTATGTACAGTTTAGTGACTTTGGGTATATAGTTCCTAATTGTCTTCAAGAATGGTTGAACCAATTCACACCTCTACTAACAATGTATTTGTCTGCCTGTTCTCCCACAGCCTCTAAAAATTTTTCTTTATTATCTTTATTTATACTTATATTTATTATATAAATAAATACATATTATATATATATAATTTATTTATACAATCTGATAGTATGAAGAAGAAACTGTATTCTAATTTTCATTTCTCTAATTGTTCTTGATTTGGGGAATTTTTGGAAAGAGTTTCCTTATCCTAGAGTTCCCTATATCAACAAAATCATGAATCCCAACTCTTTCCCATTTATTATATTCGTGTGCATATTCCCTCATGAACAAATGAGATAAATTTTGTAAAGTGCGTAGTGAGTCCCAGACATATTGTAGATACTTAATAAATACTTGTTCCTTTTCTTCCTTTCCTGCCCCTCCCCCATGAAAACTTCATTATATATTTAACAACATCTGAGTCTTAAAGGCCAAGGTCAAACTAGATGGTTTCTCAGATCTGTGATCTTATATTGTTTAATCCTGTCAGCAAAGGCAGCATATGGTGTGTATATTCATATATGTACATGATATACACCCTACAGTAACATATTCCTATATTATATTATGCTGTATTATTACTATAAGCATTGGAAGGAATAATAAGTGAGTAAAAGGACTTCAAATCTCTATGTTTGGTTAGGAAACATCTTTAGTTTCTAGAAACCTTTGTAAACATAAATAGACAATGACACCCCTGTGATGCCTCTACTGCTCTAGAAGTGTCTGTGACAACCTGCGTATCCCAGCTCTGCCCTCATTTAATCGTTAGTGTTTATATTCTGAACTTGGGACTTGGTTTTAATATGTTTTAAATTATTGTACTCTGCCAATTTAAATCGCTTCTCTCTAGATGAGTGCATCTCCAAATGAGTTTTTTGGTGAGGGAGCTTGTAAAATTATAGTAGGCAGGAAATTAGAGCTTGTAAGTAAAGGGCCATGATCCAGGAAAATGTTGGACCTTGGCTAAAACAATTTTGCTTGTCTGGCATATTTGTTATTTGGCTAATAGTGTTTTCCCTAAATGTGTAAATTTCTAGAAATTACATAGTTTCCCCCATTCTCTAGTCAAGCAGATATAAGTCACAACTGAATCATACCAAACTAAGAAGCATTGTTGGTTGATTCAGCTTGCTAAAATTTCTATGTTCTCATCCCCACTTCCTCTCTAGGTGGAAACCTAGAAGCACCAAGGTCCATCTCATTTTAGGACTTCCATGAGAGAGTAGAGGTCAGGGAATATTATTGACCCTGTTTTTTTCAAGAGTCACATAGCTATAAATTGAATGTGAGAAAGAAATGCAGCACAGTCATTTTTATATTCCTATAGCGTGGGAATGGCATGTTAGATGGCACTATGGATTGAGTTGCTGGTCCTGAAATCAGGAAGAGCTGAGTTCAAATCCAGATTCAAACACTAACTGTGTGACCCTAGGCAAATCACTTAATCTCTCTCAGCCTTAATTTAAAATGGGAATAATACATAATTATACTTGCCTTACAAGGTTATTTTAAAGAGCAAGTGAGAAAATATAAAGTGCTTCATAAACTTTAAAGCACTTTATAAATGCTAGCTATTATTGTTGTTGAATCCATAAAATATGAGCATTGTCTGTAGAAAAGGAGGATATTTAGCCTGAAGAAGAAAAGAGTCAGAGGGATCAGGATAGGTGTCTTCAAGAATTTGGGGGGTTGTCATATGGGGAAAGGTTTAAACTTGTTCTTTTCTACCCCAGAGAGTAAAATTAGGAGGACTGAATTGAAGCAGTAAAAAAGAATCTTTATCCTCAATGTCAGGAAAAACTTTCCTATCGATTAAAGCTGGCCAAAAGTAGAACAAGCTACCTCAAATTGCAAGTCTTCAAGAAGAAACTACATGATCATTCATCGGAATGCCATAGGTGGGATCTTTTTGACATGTGTGTTGCATTAAACGTTGCATTAAATGTCTCTGAGATCTTTTCCTACTCTAAATTCTGTGATGCATGGATTGTAAAAATCCTCTCTTTCACCCAACATGCCCCCCCAAACCATCACCACTCTCTTCTTTTAGACTTTGTGCAGGACACCCATGCCCAGGGTCACACAACTAGGAAATGAATGAGGCCAGTTTTAAACTCAGGTCCTCCTGGCTCCAGGGTCAGTACTCTAATCCACTGTGCCCCCTAGTTGCCCCTCCATCTTTAGACACATAACTAAGAATTTGTTTCCTTATTTAGTGCCTCATTTGATGTTGACACTGAGCAAAGTATAGCCCAAAGTTAGCTCAATTGTTTATCATAGAATCTTACATTTTCTAATGTATTAACAGATATTTGGAAATACCTTGTTTGAAGAAAGTTTTAACACCATATTTTGTACAATGAAGTCAAATCCTTTAAAATAACAACAACAACATAATGAAGGAAGTGAAATCTTATATTCTCTATATCTCTCAGTTGTGGGACTATGAAGATATTGGTAAAGCAAATTATCTTTTAAAAATGCTTTCCTCTTCCCTTCTCATGTGGTTGATCAATATTTGCACTGACTCCTCTCATAAAGATTTTATAGAGATTAAAAGTATCCATATAAAATTGTAGTTCTTGAAAGCATCTTAATTTTCTTCTGGGGGTGACAGCAAAAGTATTGTTTGTCATCTTTTGTGTCATTTTGGAATGTTCTCCTCTGAGATTTTTTTTAACACTTTACTGATATTTGTTAAGCATCATTTTCACTTCCAGACCTACTCCTAGATCCCACTCTTATAACAAAGAAGCCTATTTAAGTAGAGCAAATCGACAAGTTGACTATGTGTGCCTCCTTCTGTCCCTCTACTCCACCACCTCTCTGCTGAAATGAGAGAGGAATGCTTCACAATCAGTCCTCTCAAGCTATGGTTGGTCACTGTAGTCATTGGAATTTTCATGTCATTCCTTGAGTGTCTGAAATTTTTCAGGATCCATCATGGATTTCTTCTGAGTATGTTGGACCCAGCTGCTTTTCTATCTTTTGTCTCCTTAAGTGCCATTATTATTTTCTTCCTCATGAACTATATCAGATTCTGAGGTGGTACTAGCCCAATGCCATGGTCTCACCACTGTTACCTGGTAAGATCAATCACTATTGAAAAAATAGCAACAGCAAGAACAGATCTGCTCTATATCTGTTGTCCTTTGTCACTTGCAGCGACATGTGCACTTAGGATGATATGGTTCAGCTGGGTTTCACACTAAATTTTCTGCTGGCTTATTTTCCCCTGACAACTCTCCCAATTTCTGAGCTCTTCTTTATGATCTTTAATGATCTTCTATCATTTTCTTCCTCAATGTTTCATCAAATGAATGTGTATTCTAAATCAGTATTGCCCTAGATTGCTCACTCAACCCATTTGGCAAGAAAATCAAGGGTTTTCTAGCCGAGGGAGGTAAGGTTACTTGTATTAAATTTCTCTAGGAAATCAGTGCCAATAGCATGTTTAAATAGACTGAGTGGGAGATGCTATAATACTCACTATCTTGACTTTTCTATCCTTTTTTTCTGCTTTGGTATTGATTTTGACCTTTGCTCTTATTAATTAGTGATCTTACTAAATGCAAAAAGCTGTCTGAAATGACTGCCATATTGCTAACAAGTAATTTCCTTTCTGTTCAGGACAAGTAACGGTAGCAGCAAGCACCCCAGCATCCCCAGGGTAACTGCCAACACAGGTTCTTAGATCTGCTTTTCTAAAGGAAAGCAACTCAAAATGGGTTAACAATCTTGCTTTAATCAATCAAACATATCATTTACCTCATTCAGGGGAAAAAGTCAGTACCCCTAACTTCAGAGTATACAGAGGTTACAAGCAGAAATTACAAGACAGAGAAACATTTCAAGCAGACAGGCCTCCAACTTTCCAACCATTACATCCATACCTAGTAAGTCACCAGAGAGTGAAACATCAACATCTGGGTTTTTCAAAGCCAGGGGGCTCTCAATGGCTGCCCAGAGTCTCATCTGGTCAAATCATACAACACTTCTCAAAGTGAGCCCCAAAACAAAGCCTTGAATCAGGATTTATATAGCCTTCTCCTGGGTTAGAGAATGTAACAACCCTCTTGACCCACTGCCCAATCACAAAATATCTCCTGAAAAACAAGCCTTCCACCACAAGCTCCAGGTGGCACTTAAGCCTATCAAATGGCCTGCAGACAGGGAAGATCTTAAATTTACATTTCCTTTACATTCCCATTACAGTAACTTTTGTATCAATTCTGTGTGTGTGTGTGATGTTCACTCTTTTCTTGTATAGTATTTCAACTCTCTTCAAACAAGTTCTTAGCCTGAAGTTTCTATGAAGTCTATAAAACTCATTTTTTTTTAAATCTGAGCCATATTTTCTCATGTTGTTTTATTCTTTCCTATATCTACCTTCCCCGTTGAAGTGATCAAGGTATGTGTTATCTTAAATTGGAGGTGTTAGTCTGGTTCTTCAACTCATTCCAACAAACATTTTTAAATCATGGACTATGTCATTATTCTTTATGCTAGGAATAAAAAAGAGACAAAAGCAGGCTATATCTCAAACCCCTTGCATTCCATTGGAAATTTTGGAAAAGTCTTGGAAGTAAATGGAAAAGTAAATACAAAGTTATTTGAGGAGGGAGAAAGAATTAACAACTTGAGAGAACAAACAGGAAATTGGAAGCATCATCACAAAGCAGGTAATACCATTATGGGGAGTAAAGACTGGAAAGATAGACTGTGGAGGGCCTTGTCAGGCTAAAAATATTGAATTTTAATCTAGAGATAGTAGAGAACCATTGAAAGTTTTTCATTATATGGGAGTGACATAGTCTTCTAACATGATGATACTGCAATAGCTGTGGGATCTCATCAATGTGGGCACTGCCTCCAACAGTAAAGATATCTACCCCCCCCATACCTTCTCATCCCATGTAATACTTATCCATGTATTTTCCTTCATTTAAGGAATTCCCCTCATTGTGTTTGGTACCTTCCCTTTATGTTTTTTAACAGAATTGTGCCTAACCAAAATTATTTTGGCAGTCATTCAATAATCATTTATTAAATATTTGCTATATACCATTATGTGGTTTAGAAAGGCTAGATTAGGGAGGGAAGAAGCTAAAAGTAAGGAATTTTATAGAATTTCTCTATTTCTCCACCCTTGGTAATTCACTTGCAATTATCTTCATAATAACCTGTTTGCTTTTTTAAGCATTGAAATCTGAGATAAAACTAAATATCTCATGAATGTGGTTTCTTAATACCTTGGGATACAAAATGAAAACACCTATTTAATTCATTTTTCCAAGAATATGTGACCATTCTTTACATATAGGAGCAACTGTGTGATTCTTAGAACTATGTTACCCCTTTTCTGTTGCTTCCACCACTGTCATCATGAAGCAAAAATCATCAAAACAAGACCAAGGATGGTATGAGATTTTTCTATTATTTTATAAATCTCTATGGCCAAAAAAGATCATCCTTATTTTACCAAACTTCTGGTGATAAATCTCTCCTCTCTTAGCTAGGCTGGACTTCAGATGGTAGACATATGGTTTCTGGGACTAAATTCAAAGCCTTCCAACTTGGTAGAACTGCCAAAGCTTGAATTCTGCTGATGTGACCTTTGGGAGCCCAAAGTCATCTACACTTCATGATGAAGCATTTTTGGAGGCTTTGTCCCTAGTTGGCACTTACTAAACATTTTTTGGATGAGTGAATGAGTGGGTGATACTTCCTAAGACTAACATGGCTCCTTAATTCATTCCCCCTAGCCAGATATACAAAAGACTAAGTGCTTCAGCATTTCTTGTATTTGTAGAAGTGAAAAATAATCATTTTTTTTACTGAAAAGTAGACAGGTGGTAAAGATGAATTAGCTTAACATTAAAATCCAATTTGCCCCTACTAGCATTCACCCTGATAACTTTTAGACTTATAAATGAACACACTATTATTTCTATAACCAGTATCAAAACTGCATGGTGAAGCTATTACCAATTAGTTTGTTTAGTTTATAGGTCACAGCAGCTAACCATCTTAGAGAGTGAACTTGCCTGTAATTAGTATAAAAGGAGGAAGTTCCCACACCAGTGAACATGTAAATCTTTTGTATGTTATTGTATGTCATTAACAGTGTATGGAGATAGTTGCAACTAAGAAATCAATGGAAACCTTTGGTTTTATATTCCATTATAGCTTTGTGGACTTATAAATAGTGAATGGATAAAATCCTTTAAGCACTTTGTATTTCAAGAACTGTGCTAAGGGTTAAAGGTGAAAAGGCCAAAACAAGAAATTTCTTGGCCTCGGAGAGTTTAAATTAAAACAAGGAGAGACAATGTGTATAAATGAGAAGTTATGGCCAGAGAAGGGAATTTTAGTCGAGAAAGTCACAGGGGTAGAGAACAGAGACAAAGGGGAGTTGACTGAAAGCTCTCTCCAGAAGCATCACTGGTGCTAATTTGATTATAGTTTACAGAGCAAAGAATGGAAACAAGACGTGCAGGGGTGGGAGAAGGTGAGAGAAGGGATCCTTTCTAAAGATGGCATCAGGTAGTGAGAAGAGAAGATAGGTCAGCTGAGAAAAGAAATGACATGTGGGCAGCCAAGGTATTCCAATGTATCCTCAACATAATCAGAAGAAAGTGAGGAAGGCTTCCAGCATGTTGGTTGCACCTTCAGTTGCAAAATTATTAGACAAATATCACACATGATGAGCACACACAGATGCGATACAATCTTCAATGTTCAAAGGGTCAATGAGTCCGCATATCTCAGTCCAAACCAAGACTGGAATTAATACAGGAGCTCCATATCTGTGTAGATCAATGTGCCAGCACTGTGCTAGGCATTAAATGTTACAAGTAAAAACAATGACACAATTCCACTCTCAGTGAGCTTACATTCTTATCACATAGAAAAAGTTCTCACAGAATCCCAGGCTTTAGATCTGGAAAGGAGTTTGGAGATCACCAAATGCAGCTGTTTCATTTTATAGATTAAGATACAGTGACTACAGCTAAAACAGGTGCCAAGATTTACCCAATGTCACTTATACAAGTATTAGAAGTGAGTCAGTTCAAATGAACTAACTTTAAAAAAGGGCAGTATCTTAATCTAATAAAATGTCTTCAAGCAAGAGTCCCTTATACATCATGGACTAAATCACCATTCCTAATAATGACAATAGTAACAATAAAAATAGTCTGATTTCAACTCCAGAATGCTATGTACTAAGTCATTTAGCTGCCAAAAAACATAGGAAGCTACATAGAAAATAATAATTTAATATACCCACATATATAGTGTTGTGTGATTGCATTATGGAAACATCAGCATAACATTTCATCCACCAAACATTTCATACTCTTGGTCTGGAACACAGTAAATGTTGAATTATGTTCATGTCAATTATATGTACCCTTAGAGGTGAAAAAAAAAAAGCTGTTTTCTCTCAATATCTTTACTTGCCCATTCTTCACTATAAGGGGCGATGCAATATTCAACAATTCTCTATTTCCTTTCCTTTTCTTTCCTTCTCAATATAACAAGACATTTTTCAGCTGTATGCCCAAGAAGTGCTCAGGGCCTAATGAGGGTATATAGAGGAGGAAATTTAAAAAAAGAATATTTCTCTATTTAACTTGTAACATTAAGCAAATAGTAAATATGAACTAGATGGAGGGAAATGAGGTTTTTCTATACCTTTTTCTAAGTAAGTTTGATTGTTTTATTTTTTTTCTTAACTCTTTTGTTTCTTTATAGATGAATATCAAATCAGTAAGCAGGCACAAAAGTCTATGTGTCTATGAGAAGAGATTTTACATCAAAAAAGCTTTTCAAAAACAGCAACTTTACCTTGTCTGTTAACTTAGATCTGCTAACTCATTCTGTGGTAAACGGACACTAACATTTCACCTTTGCTGATAAAAAAATCTGAACATGGACCCTATTTCTCCTTGAAGTCAGTAAATATCTTCTCTTAGATCATTTAATTCATGAAGTGCCACCATTTAAGAATCCTTCCATAGCCTCATTGTTGCATAGAGGTGACCTTGGGCTCTCAAAAGCTTTGTCAGTGGAGTACAAGCTCTGGCAAGGCTTAGAGAGCTGGAAAGGCTTCAAATTGGGGCCTGGTGATGGGCCATGTCTGTTATGTAAGAACTAACCTAGCTACATTCAGAAAGGCTCGTTGCTATAAAGATGACCATTAGCTAACATATTTGGGGGGTGGGGAGATGTTGCACCTAACAAAGCAGTCTTTTGCAGGACAGAGAGTCTGAGATCTAAGTTGGTGGGGAAAATTCCCAAATAAATGTTGATGAAATAGTTAATGAAGTAGTCATTATTGAGGAAGCAAAGTATTCAGTTCATTTGAATGATTGAGTGAATGTAAAAGTATTAAGTCTGTGTAAAACACAAATAATTAATAATTAATACAAAAGCAAAGATATTATCTGCCTTTGAGGAGCTTACATTCCAGTGAAGGAGACAGAATGAGGGATCAGAAAGTTACATAGATGGTGAGTGGTCACAGGGGACATACCACATCCAGAAAGAAATAGATGGCAGAGTTGATCATAATTCATTAAGACTCCATAACTGGAATTAGGGAATGAGGAGAAAAGGGTATGGGTTCAGCAGTAAGGTAGCTATCAAAGAAATGACTCAAGTATATGGAGTTCAGTGAAGCATGGATGGGTTTTTGGTTTGTTTTGTTTTGTTTTTTAAATAGCGGTCAGGCTAGTAGAGGTGGTTGCCAATCATGATGGTTGGAACCTCTGGGAAGAAATTTCTCCAGAACAACAAGTCAGAGATGGCCCCAATATATGAAGTAAAATGAGTCACAGTTGAGGATTTCCTGCATTTTTAAAGAACATACTATGTTCCCAAGTACTATGCCAGATACTGGAGATACAAAGACAAAAAAAAAAAAACACAAAATAGTCCTGCTTGTGATTATATTTTAATGAGGGTGTATAACATGTACACAGATAAACAAATGTAAAATAGGTATAAATTTGGGGTTTTTTAATCCTCCTATCAGGAGTATATATACATTTATAAAATAACTGTGTTTAATATAATTGGCTTTCTTTGTAATCCCACCTAGTCATATTATTTGGAAATATTATTTTGAGAAGAAGTTTTTAGATTTCACTGGACTACCAAAGATGGTTCATGACACACAAAAAAGGTTAAGAACACCTATCTCATAATGACTTAATTTAAAAGATCCATGATGTTATTACATCAATTTTTTTAAGGATAATATTGGAAAGACCTTTGGAGTCAAATGATTTCTTTCAGTTCCCAGATCTGCCATTTACTAGCATTATAACCTTAATTGAATCACTTAATCTCTTTGGGTCTTAATTTTCTCATCTGTAAGAAGAATAATTCTGCCTATCTCACATGATTTGGGAAGACAGATGAATGAGGATAAGTATATAGTGTTATATAACCAGGAAGTACTACATCAATCAGTACTAGCTTCTATCATTATTATTAACTATTTCTATGACTATGTGGACCTTGGAACCAAGAAGATGCTTTGAATCCAGCCTCTGACATTTATATCTGTGAGACTATAGGCAAATCACTTAACCTGCTAGTGCCTATACATAACTCTCTAAGACTACAAATTTTGGAGCAGTTACTGCTTATTGACAGAGGGAGTCTCCATACAGGAAATCCCCAAGAATAATGAAATCATGCATCTTGACAACAGAAACATTATGACTTTCTGAACTCCTACTAGGCATGATCTTCAGGAAATGGAGTGGTCCAAAAAAGTAGTCAGGGATTCCATTTTTGCTAGCCTTGAGACAGAAATTCATTACAGTTTTACAGCCTCATTGGTACTCCACAAGTCTAGACCTCAAGACAGGTTAACAGTAGTAAAAATATGAGACTTTCCTAGTCACACAAAGATCATTGTCCTAGAAGATAGACTAGCAAGGCCCAATAACCAATATAAAAGGGACCCTAGACCAGAATTATCCTGATTCAACTGTGCTGGTACAGCACGTGACTAATTATCATTGATCTCTATCCCTCTCCCCCTCTTTCTCCCCCCTTTCCCCTTTCCTCCCCCTCTTTCCCCCCCCTTTTTCCCCTTTTCTTCCCCCCTCTCTCCCCCCCTTCCTCCCCCCTTTCTCCCCCCTTTCTCCCCCTTTTCTCCCCTCCTCTTTCTCCCCCTCTGTGTCCTCCTCTCTTCCCTCTCCTCCTTCTCCTCTGATGTGACTTAAGGAAATACTAGGAATGATTGTAGTATTCTTTCTCTCCATTACTAACATTTTGAGACAGAGGATTCGCATTCAAATTCTGGCTCTTTTAAGTAAGTAGAAGAAAAAGGTAGTAAGACCTCATGTCTCCTTGGACAGGTCACTTCCCTCTTTAGGTTTTGATCTAGATAACCTCTAAGGCCCCCTGCAGCTCTAAAGCACTTGACTAAATATAGCGGTTGATGCAGCCCCAGAGTGTGCAGAAGGCTCTCTGAACACCGCAAGGGCTCACTTGCTCCTTCTCTGTTCCCAAGGTTCCGTTTCATTTCCTTTCTCTGAGGTACTAATAATGACAATGCATCTCTACGTGAGAAGGATGCGGGAAGCTAAAGTAATTTCTGGGTGAGTAGTAATCATCCTAAGGTTAAACCAAAGACAGGAGAGAGAATATCTCACAATCTAGCCCCTGACGTGCTTCTCTTGGAGCTGATGGTTTGTTTGTTTTGTTTCGGGGGGAGGGGGTGGTTGATTTATTTGACACAAATATATTTCTAAAGTATATGATGAAAATACAATCTAATATATAGAAATCTTGCTTCCTATATGACTTTGAGTAAGTTCAATGGATTGTCACAATCCTCTCATCTCTACAACTGAGGAAACTGAGACCTAGCTCTACTATTTGACTTATTACTGGTAAGGAATTGGACCAAGGTCATTTGACTTTATGCTATGCCCTATTTCTTCATAATATTTGAATTTTGTGTCTGTGCTTTATCATCCTTTCAACTATTTCTGGAAAACATAGCCCTTATAGAAAAGTTGGAATGTTCATTTAATACAAGAAGTGCACTCAAAAAAAGAAAGATAATATTAGCATATACTAGCACAATCATTATCTTCATATATCAAAACAAAATATTTTAGAAGTATTCACAGGTGTATTTGTGATTTCTCATCCCTCCTGGCCCTTCCAAATCTAGATCTAGAATCTTAAAAACTTCAAATTACGTTTTCAGAACATTCTGTCTCCCCACCCCCATCCTGTACACCAAAGGATACCTACCTATGGAATTTTCATTCAGAGTGCTTCAGCTTCGTACTTTCCATATTTACCTAAAACAATGCAATTTAATTTTTTAAAGAGCCCATAAGTTTGATTCAGGTAGTTTTCTATTTCACATTTCCTGCTATTAAGTATATGCAGTCTGGAATAGAACTAAGTGAAATCTGTAAGCACTCATGAGCCATATGTTCAAATGAAGAGTTGGAGTCATTTATTTCTGTAGTTTTACTGGTGTGCATTCAAAGTTAGAACACAAGGTCAAGAAAGATTAATAGGGTCACAGCAAGTTTTCTTAATGAAATGACTAAACTGGGCAGTGGGCAAATTAGCTAGCAGTAACTGGTTCTGGGGCTGTTTTCCCATGATATCTAGTCTCTGCTGCCTGCCTATTGAACTTGTACGAAAACTGAATAATAATTGTTCAGACCTGGAACATTCAGGTAGAAGCCTTGCCTACATACTGCAAATGTAGAAAGTGGAACAAATTTTAATGATCAAAGAACATTTCCTCCAAAAATCATTCCAATATAGTAGATAGCAGGTCAGCCATGGCTAGGTGGCACAATGGATAGAGCCCTGGGGCAGACATCAGGAAGATCTGAGTTCAAATCCAGCCCCTGATACTCCCTAGCTGTGTGACCATGGACAATTTGCTTAACTTCACTCTTCCTCAGTTTACTCAGCTGTAAAATGGGAGTAATGATAGCAACTACCACGGTTGTTGTGAGAATAAAATGAGATATTTGTAAAGTGATTAGCACAGTAATGGCCACATAGTAGGCACTTAATAAATAAATGCTTGTTCCCTTCCCGTTTTTCTCCTTCCCATGGAGTCAGAAGGATCACAAGTCTCACCTTTGACATATACTGGTTTTAAATGACTTTAGTCTCTCAGTGTGCCAAGATAACTTCAAAAAGCTGTAAATTGTAGACCAATTGACAATCTGCATTGATAGAGGTAGTTTCATCATTGGCAGTTCTCAGCCTAGTTTCAATAAAAAAAACTCTCAAAAAAGTATTTGTAAATGTTGCTTTGAAAATAAATTATTCATTTTTATCTTAGATATAATTACATATCTATTTTATATGATGTAATACATAGGAAAATTCTTTGAAAATGGTAAGGTATCATATAAAAGTACAGGATTATAATTTGCAAACCATGTACTCTTTCTTTTCCTTTAAATTCCAAATAGTTTTGTGGGGAGAAGGTGGGAACAGGGTAAGAGGGAAGAGAATCAGCCTCTGATTTCTTAAAAATGACATTCATTTTTCAATTCAGCTCAACAAACACTTATTCAGCACCTTTTGTGTTCAAGAAACTGTGTAAGATGCTAGGGATATGAGGACAAAAATGAATTTCTAGTAAGAAGAATTTACCACCAGTCTAGTGTACAAATAACTATAATACAAATACAATGTAAGGGTCTAAGAAAGGTATCTTGGTAGCTATGAGAGTTGAAAGGAAAGCAGGGCCATCAGGGAAAGTTTAACAGAGGAGGATACGTTATAACTAGAACTTGTAACATGGCTAGGATTTTAACAAGCAGAGACTGAAGAGGGAAGGGAATTTCTGATACAAAGGATAGTGAGCAGATGCAGAAAAGCTGAGGATGAGTGAGAAATGGGGAACAATCCAACAGAGTAAGTGAAGGAAAATACTACACGATCAGAAAATTGTGGATGGCCACGCATGCTAGAATTAATAGTTATTAAGTTTGCAGTATGAGGCAGGTAGTACAGCAGATAGAGTGGCAGGCCTAGAGTCAGACTCATCTTCATGAGTTAAGATCTGGCCTCTAACACTTACTGGCTGTGTGACCCTGGACAAGGCACCTAACTCTGTTTGCCTCAGTTTCCTCATCAGTAAAATGGGGTGGAAAAGGAAATGGCAAACCATTCTAATGTCTCTACCAAGAACACCCTAAATGGGGTCACAAAGAGTCAGATATGTCTTAAGAAACAACTGAACTGAAAGTTTGCAGTGGGGAATCACCACCATCCATACACCCACACCTAAACATGCTCACAGTGTGAGCATACACACACACATACACACACACACACACACAGAGTGAATACTTTGAATATGTGGGGTTTTGGGGGGAGGTTGTTTTTGGTTTTTTTGTTTTTGCTTTTTAGAGGTCAGTTGGGGTTAAGTGACTTGCCCAAAGTCACACAGCTAGTAAGTGTGTCAAGTGTCTGAGGCCGGATTTGAACTCAGGTCCTCCTGACTCCAGGGCCGGTGCTCTATTCACTGTGCCACCTAGCCGCCCTTTGAATATGTTTTGCATCTATTTAGATTTGTAAGCATTGTCTCCCCAGTGAAAACTATAAGCTTCTCAAAGGCAAGAGTTGTTTCATTTTTGTTTCATATCCTTTACTCTAGCATAGTTTCTGATATTTAGTATGCTCTTAATAAATTCTTGATAATTTTTAATTTTGTGAAGATTTTTTAATGTGTTCTTCTGAAAGATCCATCTGGTAAAGGCCTTTAGAACACATTGGAGAGGAGAGGGAATGGTGGTGGGGAGTGTGATTAGGAAGCTATTACAATAATTCAGGTAAGACAAAATGAGGTCCTTAACTAGAATAGTGAGAATGGGAATGGCCATCAGGGGACAGATGATTGCAGAAGTAGATAAGATTTGGCAGCTTCTTAGAGATAGTGGAAGATGAGTCAAAGGTGATTGAGTTTTTGAGCCCAGAGAATGAGGGGAAGAGGAAGAGAATGGAAGTACCTTTATCAGAAAGGGAAAATTAGGAAGAGAAGCAGGTGTAGAAAGAAAAGTGGCATCTGTGGTTCAGCACATAATTGAGTCTGAGGTGCCAGTGTAGTAGAATTGGAAATGGGGTTTTGGAAACGAATTTCCTTTCCAGTCTCAATAAAAGTCTCCATTTTTCACATTGCTGTGTTGCTTCTGGCCTCTCCAGAGCTCTGCTTTTCATTTTTGGTTTTTTTCCTTCAGTTGCTAAGTAGGCTTGGTGCTCAAATGTTGATATTTCAGGGTTGTTTTATTAGATAGAAAGAATAACATTGTCTCCTTCACTTTTCAATTAGCTCTGAGACACAGCAACACTGTTCCAGTGGGGTTTTTTTTCCATGGCAGAGCAGAAAAACTTCTCTAGGCCTTCTCAATTTGGGGGTCTGAGCCTCTTCTCAATCCTGCTCAATCTCAACTACTTGAAAAAAAATTATGAAACCACATATTAAGTATGAATCCCTCATAAAGATCTTAGATCAATAAGGAGGTTGAACATGGCAGTCAAGCTTTCATATCTTTAAATTCACTATTCTTTCCCCACTAATCTCCCCAACTTTGGGTATATAACAAAATTTTCAATGACTAGATGAAGTATGCTTTAACAAGCCAACTCTTTTTCAAAGCTCAAGTTATTTCTCCTTTTCTGCTATGAATATTTTCAATCAATTTAAACAGAATGAAGGTTTAAAACAAAGTTATATGATTATTTAATTACAGTGGGTCTACAGATTTCTTTTTATATTATTCTACAAACTGAATAACGAAAAAAGTTAGTCTGATTATTGTCTTATCTCTTCTCCCCTCTACAATGGGAATTGATCTTTTTGATGACATGGAAACTGCACGTGAACACTAAAGAAATATGACAGCATTATTTGGTTCTTTGTCTATTTTTCAAAAAATGTGGATTTTTAAAATCTATTTTAAAGTACATTCTTTAAATGCTAGTTTCCTTTCATTTTAAGTAATTTATCATTTTGGGTAAATTACAAACAGGTGTGTTCAGCTCAATTCCATCATCAAAATTTTGTTTTGGATTAAAATATTTTGTGATTTTAAAAAATTGCTAGCATGCACCTTCTCTTGAAATTTATAGACTCAGTTCTACTAAAGGCAATTTTGACTAGCAATTTTGTGAACTTTAAAGTATAGCTAAACTATCAACAAATTATCTTATAGACTAAAAAAATAATAAAGTTTATCTGGAAGAACAAAAGGAGAATATCAAGGGAATTAATGAAAAGAAATGCAAGGGAAGGTGGCCTACCCATACCAGATCAAAAACTGTATTATTAAGCAGCAATCATCAAAATTACTTGGTACTGACTAAGAAATATAGTGGTAGATTAGATGGAGACATCATAATCAATGACTATAGTAATCTATTGTTTGATAAACCCAAAGACTCTAGTTCCTAGAATAAGAATTTACTATTTAACAAAAACTGTTGGGAAAACTGGAAAACAGTACAACAGAAACTAGGCGTAGATCAACATCTTATACTGTATACCAAGAAAAGGTCAAAATGGGCACACAATTTAAACATAAAAGGTGAAACTATAAGCATTGGGAGAGCAAGGAATAGTTTACCTGTCAGATCTATGGAGAAGGGAAGAATTTATAACCAAATAAGATATAGAGAACATTATGAAATGCAAAATGGATAATTTTGATTACATCAAAATAAAAAGGTTTTGCACAAAGCCAATGCAACCAAGATTAGAAGGGAAGCAGAAAGCTAGTTTTTACAGCCAGTGTCTCTGATAAAGACTTCATTTCTAAAATATATAGAGAACAGAGTAAAATTTTTAAGAATACAAGTCATTCCCCAATTGATAAATGGTCAAAGGATATGAACAGGCAGTTTTTAGATGAAGATGTTAAAGCTATCTACAATCATATGAAAAAATCCTCTAACTCATCATTGAATAGAAAAATACAAATTAAAACAACTCTGAGGTACCACATAACACCTATCAGATTGCTTAATTTGACAGAAAAGGAAAATGATAAATGTTGGAGAAATTGTTGGTAGAGTTGTAAACTGATCCAACCATTCTGGAGTACAATTTGGAACTATGCCCAAAGGGATGTAGAGTTGTACATACCCTTTAATCCAGCAATACCACTACTAGGCCTGTATACCAAAGAGATCATTAAAAAGGGGGGAAAGACTCACATGTACAAAAATATTTATAGAAGCTCTTTTTGTGGTGGCCAAGAATTGGAAATTAAGGGGATACCCACCAATTGGGGAATGACTGAACAAGTTGTGGTATGTGAATATAATGGAATACTATTGTTCCATAAGTAATTGTGAGGAGGTGAATTTCAGAAAAAACCTGGAAGGACTTACATGAACTGATGTTTAGTGAAGTGAGTTGAGACAGGAGAACATTGTACACAGTAATGGTAACATTGTGCGATGACCGACTTTGTTAGACTTAGCTCTTCTGAGTAATGCAATGATCTGGGACAATTCAAAAAGACTCATGATGAAAAATGCTATTCACATCCAGAGAAAGAACGACAGTCTGAATGTAGATTGAAGCATACTATTTTCTTTTTTTTTCTTCTCATGGCTTTTCTCTTTTGTTCTGATTCTTCTTTCACAACATGAATAATGTGGAAATGTTTGACATGAATAACATGTATACCTTATATCAGATCACATGCCATCCTGGGGAGGGGAGTGGGAGGGAGGGGGGAAATTTTAGAACTCAAAATTTTATAAAATATTTTTTATAAATTTATTTATTTTTAGTTTTCAATATTTATTTCCACAAGATTTTGAGTTAAAATTTTTCTCCCCAACTTTCCCCTACCTCCACCCCAAAATAGCAAGCCTACTGAATACCCCTTCCCCCGAACTGTTCTCTCTTATATCCTCCCCCATTCCCCGCTAACTTTCTAATAGGGCAAGATGGATTTCTATACCCCAGTGCCTGTATATCTTATTTCCCAGTTGCATGTAAAAAACAAATTTTTCAAAAACTATTTGTTTTAAAAACTCCCAAAAACTTGGAGTTCCAGATTTTTGTCCCTTTTTCCCTCCTCACCCTCCCCTACTGGGAAGATAAGCAATTCAATATAGGTTGTACATCATTTCCATAGTAGTTATATTGTGAAAGACTAACAATATTTCCCTCCATCCTATCCCACCCCCCACTTATTCTATTTTCCCTTTTGACCCTATCCCTTTTCAAAAATGTTTGCTTCTAACTACCCTCTCCCCCAATCTGCCCTCCCTTCTATAATACCCCCCTCTTAAACCCTACCCACTTATTTTCCTGTAGAGTAAGACACCCAATTGAGTGTGTGCTATTCCCTCCTTAAGCCAAATTCAATGAGAGTAAGGTTGACCCATTCCCTTTCACCTTCCTGTTCTTCCCCTCCATTGTAACAGTTTCCATTGCCTCTTTTATAGGAGATAATTTACCCTAATCTATCTTTCCCTTTCTCCTTCTCCAAATAAATTCCTCTCTCACCTCTTAATTTTATTTTTTAGGTATCATCCCTTCATATTCAACTCATCCAATGCCATCTGTCTATGTATACATGAACATACACATATCCACACTCACATGTATATTTATATACACATACACCCTCCTATACATACATATATATTCCCTTCAACCATCCTCATACTGAGAAAAGTCTCATGAGTCACAATTATCATTTTTCCCTGTAGGAATGTAAATAGTTCAGCTTTAATAAGTTCTTTATTATTTCTTTTTCCTGTTCACCTTCTCATGCTTCTCTTGCTTCTTGTATTTGAAAGTCATATTTTCTGTTCAGCTCAGGTTTTTTCATCAAGAATGCTTGAAAATCCTCTATTTCATTGAATGACCATATTTTCCCCTGAAGAATTATACTCAGTTTTGCTGGGTAGGTGATTCTTGGTTTTAGTACTAGCTTCTTTGACCTCCAGAATATCATATTCCAAACCCTTTGATTCCTTAATGTAGAAGCTGCTAGGTCTTGTGTTATCCTGGTTGTGTTTCCACAAGACTCAAATTGTTTCTTCCTGACTGTTTGCAGTATTTTCTCCTTCACCTGGGAACTCTGGAATTTGGCTATAATATTCCTAGGAGTTTTCTTTTTGGGATCTTTTTCCAGAGCCAATCAGTGAATTCTTTCAATTTCTATTTTGCCCTCTGGTTCTAGAATATCAGAGCAATTTTGCTTGATGATTTCTTGAAAGATGGTGTCTAGGCTCTTTTTTTGATCATGGCTTTCAGGTAGTCCAATAATTTTTAAATTATCTTTCCTGGATCTATTTTCTAGGTCAGTAATTTTTCCAGTGAGATATTTCACATTGCCTTCTATTTTTTTTCATTTGTTTGGATCTGTTTTATAGTATCTTTATTTCTCATGAAGTCATTAGCTTCCAATTGCTACAATCTAATTTTGAAGGAGTTATTCTCCTCAGTGAGTTTTTGAAATTCCTTTTCCATCTGGAAAATTCAGCTTTTTAAGGCATTCTTCTCACTGGCTTTTTGGGGCTCTTTTGCCTTTGGATTAGTCTATTTCTTTTTTCTTTTTGGAGGGCAATTGGGATTAAGCTACTTGCCAAAGGTCATATGGCTAGTTTTTGTGTTAAGTGTCTGAGGTCAGATTTGAACTCAGGTCCTCCTGACTCCAGGGCCAGTGCTCTAATCAGTGCGCCACCCAGCCACCCTAGGGTTAGTCTATTTTTTTAAGGTGTTATTTTCTTCAGTGCATTTTTGGGTCTCCTTTAGCAAGCTGTTGCCTCACTTTTCATGATTTTCTTGTATTATTCTCATTTTATTTCCCAATTTTTCCTCCACTTCTCTTACTTGATTTTCAAAATCCTTCTTGAGCTCTTCCTCCATGGCCTGTAAGCAGTTCATATTTTTCTTGGAGGCTTTTGATGCAGGAGTTCTGACTTTGCTGTCTTCCTTCCAGTCCATGACTTGATCCATTTTGTCCCCAAAAAAGGATTCTGTGGTCTGTTTGTGCTTCCTCTGCTTGCTCATATTGCCAACCAATTCCTTTAATTATGAGCTCTTTGCCACAGTAGAATCTTGCTTCCAGAATGGAAAGAGCTTTGTCCCAAATCACTTGGGGGTTTTGCAGCTGCCACAGCTACTACAGCCTCCACAAGCTCTGGCTCACTGGCCACACACCCCAAGACCACTACCCAAGACCAGATCCAGAGTCAAGCAGGTTAAAGCAAGAGCGATTACCCTCTTGGTCGCCCTACAATCTGCAGCCAGGAGCTCCTGAGGCAGCCATGCAGCAGCCACAGTGCCTCTAGCCATTTCTCTCTCCAGGAAGCAGGGCCAGACAGCACTCTTCCACTGTTCCAATGGAATTTCACACTGACTTTTTACTTCCTTTTGGTCCTTTATGGGTTGAGAAGTCTGGAAACCACCACAGTTTCTGGTGATTCACTCTCCTGAAGTCTGCTCTGGCCACTGCTGGTCAGGGCCGCCCTGGGGCCGTAACTGCACTGCTCATGCAGGACTGCCCTCGGCTCCCAGCTGGGTGTGATAGACCCTTCCTTTTGGCCTGCCAGGCTGCCATCAGTGGAAGATTATTTTCTCTCTGTCACTTTGTGGGTTCTGTAGCTCTAAAGTGTGTTTAGAGTCATTTTTTACATGTATTAGAAGTGATTGGAGCAGGAGCTCACGCCAAGTTTGTGCTTCTACTCTGCCATCTTGGCTCCACCCCAATAAATTTTTAAAAATAAAAATAAATTATTATAGCTACTTTGTAACATCTGAATAATTCTAGATGACATAGAACACTTCATCTAGCCTTGGGGAAAAAAATTTCATGGGTGAAATTAACTTATAAGACTTGCAACAGAAAGGGTACAAGGTCCTCATTTAAAAATGAGGAAACTGAGAATGAAGAAGGATTAACTTGACTAGAGTCATGTAGCTGGTGAGTGTCTAAGGCAGGATTTGAACTCATATCTTGCTGATACCACACCTAGAACTTTATTTATTGTACTACCTACCTATTGCAATAAGAAATAGACCAATATGTGGAAATCAGTCATGTTGCTTGACAACATACTGAAAGTAATCTTGTTTCCAACATGGAAACTTAAAATTTAGAATGTAAATGAGCCAAAGAAATCAAATTTCAAAATTTCACCTACATTTTGAAATCACAAAGAAAACTTTCTTCTTGTTGATGAGTCATTTCCATTGTATCCAACTTCCCGTGACCCCATTTGGAGCTTTCTTGGCAAAGATACTGCAGTGGTTTGCCATTTCCTTCTCCAGCTTATTTCACAGATGAAGAACTGAGGCAAACAGCATTAAGTGACTTGCCCAGGAATAAACAGCTAGTAAGTTTTTGGGGTCATATTTGAACTCAGGTACTCCTGATTCCAAGGTTGGCATCTATCCACTTTGCAACCAAGTTGCTGTTAGTCACATTGTAATGAACTCAATAAATCATGGACATATATAAGGATGAGATTTGGGGACTTTGTTTGATACCTTAAAATATCACTGAACTCATTGATATGGACTCGCCCAAAATCATGAGGTGTTAAGTAGCAAGGAGAGGATTTGAACACAGGTCCTTTAACTACAAATTCAGGAAGCTTTCAGTGAATGCCTTTTGTGTACAGATCTCTAAGGTCACTACTAACATCATAAGAGTAACCAGACATGGGCCTTGCCCAGAATGAGCTTCCTACCTTGGGAGATATAATACACTATGATGACACAGTAACTTTAAAAAGCCCCCTATCCACCAACATAAAATAACACAGTAAATACTAACTGAGCCTATACATTCTGAGGGCATGCAGATTAGAGTGATAATTGGACTCAGGTGGGATTTGTTCAATATTCACCTTTATTCCCGAATCCCTGCTGGAAGAAATCATAACCATCTGTTAAATTCATTTTAAAGGTGAAAGAAACCAAATGGGGCTGAGAATTGAGATTATTTCGTTCTCCTTCCATTCACCCATGCAAGCATGTGAGGGAGGCTTCTTACAGAGTAACATGGTCAATTAGTCAATTAACCTTCCACACATTAGACCTAGTTCTGTCACTGTCTTGTTAGGTCTCCTTAAGTAAAAAACACCATTACTTTTTTTGTATCTTTAAATCAATTAAGGTGCTAATGCTAATTTCCTAGGAGAATTCTGAAATCAAAGAAGCATGTACTGTATCAAGACCTTTGGTAATTAGAAATGATCATTATCGGTTTAATGATGAATAAGAGGAAACACGTTACAGTATAGGCATATTGAGTCATTTATGTTCACTCTTCTCCATTCACAGAACCACAACCTTACTTCAAGCATTTATCACCTCTTCTATGGATTATTATAATAGCCTTCTAAGTTGTCTCCCTACTTCTAGTTTTTTTTTCTTTCTCCAATCTATTTTCTACACAAATGCTTAGTTAATATCCCTAAAACATAGCTCTGATCATAGAATTATCCTGTTCTTCAAGAGCTCCCTAATGCCACTAGGGAAAAATACACACTTCCCAGTCTGTCATTGAAAGTTTCCCACTATCTGTCTCCCACATACCATTACTGGCTCTTCATACTACTTCCCATGGACCCTACATTCCATATAAGCCACCCTACCAGCTCTTCCTCAGGCATTAGTCTTCATGCCATTATACAGACTATTTTTACCATGCCTTGAATCTACTCTCTATTAGTCTGTGTGTCTTAGAAGTTCAAGACTGCATTTAGGTACCAGCCCACATAGGAATCCTTTGCTAATGCTGTTCCCCACCTCCTAACACACATACATACACATGCATGCATACATATATGTATATACACACAAACACACATACACATATTAGCACTCTTCCTTTTCCTTCCCTTCTATAAATTATATTATATCAGTGTCTCATACAGTCATAGGTCTAGAGATGGGAAACAGTCTTAAAGATCATCTTTGTTCAGTCATTTTTCCTATCTGATTCTTCATGATCCCATTTGGAGTTTTCTTGACAAAAATATTGGAATGGTTTGACATTTCCTTCTCCAACTCATTTTACAGATGGGGAAACTGAGGCAAACAGGGTTAAGTGACTTGCCCAAGATCACACAGCTAGTAAGTGCCTGAGGCAGGGTTTGATTTCAGGAAGATGACTCCTCATAACTCCAGGCCTGGCACTCCATCCACTGTGCCACCTAGCTGCCAAAGGTCATCTAGTCCTAATCAATAATTTTACAGATAAAGGAGGCCAGTAAAGGCTGTTATTTGTCAAAAGGCACGTAAGGAATAGGAAGTGGCAGTTAAGAATCTGAGTTTGTTTACTTCCAAAACCAGCCTTCTTTCCACTCTATCACACTGATTATCTATACGCTTGCTGCTTCCTCCTCAGTGGAACATGTACTCCTTTTGGCCAAGATCTGTCTTGGTTTTTATCTTTGCAACCTCAGTCCTTAGCAGAATACTTCACATATACTAGGTACTTAATAAGTTAGAAATGTATACTACATCAGACTAATGATCCAGTCAACTCATTGGTCTTTCTTGGATATTGCAACTTGCCTTGAATATAGTAGGCTTTCAATTATTATCTGTTGAATGAATAAATATATATATATATAATATATATATATATACTTGGACATAGAGCTGGAAAAAAACTTAGGCATCATATGGTCCAATCTCTTCATTTTACTGGGGAAACTGAGGTCTGGAGCAAGAGATTGATTTGCCCAGGGTGACACAGATATTAAAGACATGAATTAAACACAAGTCCTCTGACTCCAAATGTGGTGTTCATTCCACAACACTGTGTTGCAAATAGAGCAAAGACATAGTCTAAAACATTACATTTTTTAGTGGTACCGAGAACATTTCGTGAGAGGGCATGGTACTCTTCCCTTCCCCATACAACTTGAGAAGTTTGGGGATGAGTTTCAAATATCTGTAATTTTCTCTTTTTTGTATTTAGCATCTAAGCATTATGTATCTTTTAAAGGTCATATTTAGTTTTAGTCATAAACAATTTTTAAAGAAGTTTGCTACCCCCCCATTGAGAAAATGGAATCAATTTTATTTATTTTATAATTTCCTCTCTCAGTATATAGGAGAGATCTTCTCAGTCCTAGGATTCTTTGATTTACCATTAATATCCATAGGATGGGAAAGATGTGTGTGTATGTTTGTGTGTGTGTGTGTGTTGTGCTCTGCATTTGTCATTTGCCACAAATATAATAATAAGTAACTAGTGCATCACAGGTGGGGAAACTGAGGTAAAATAGATGTTAAGTGACTTATTCAGCGTCACCCGGCTAGTAATTTGGCATATCTGTATTCTTTGCTTCTTTACATGTCTGGAAGCCAGTTCTCCTGAGCCTTTGATTTTCCATATTAAAGAAATCTATTTTTTAAAAGTGTGAGGTGGAAGTTTTTTAATTGACTTCATTACTGCATTTGCCCTTCTGTTGACCTCCTTGAGCTCTATTATAGCTTTCTCAAGGTAGACAGAGACCACAATGCAATGTACAATTTTCCAGGCATAATCCAACAATGATTTTGTAGCCATTTCACATGTTTTTTGTTGTGTTTCCAGTACCCTTCCTGGCAGTATTCAGAATCCTATTGGTCTATTTGGTCAGCAGTCATCTTGAATCCACCTCTTCAGGGAATGTTGAGCAATGACTACCATATACCTTTACTGAGATTTACCTGGCGGGTTAACTGGTGGACCTGTTTATCAGATGATAAATAGAATTCAGATTAATTTTCACTTAATGTATTCTTTCCTTCAGCTTACACTGAAGTTCATTTACAATTGTTCTGTCCTTTCACAGAATTTCATGAGACTTTCTGGCAATTTTATCACACTTGGGTTAGTATTTCAGCATCCTAGGGAAATTAGTGTTGTATGAAAACTTGGAGATTTCACTGCTCACCTCTATACCATGTGTAAAAACACTAAGTATGAGTGAGTTGGATATAGATTCCTACTCTTAATATTTCCAACAATAAAGACCACTAATATTCATATGACATTTTAAGATTTATAAATTACTTTATATATATATTATCTCATTTTCCTCTCATGATAACTCTGTGAAATAAATGTTATAGTTATGATGGTCCAGTGAATAGAAGCACCAGGCCTGGAATCAAGAAAACTTGAGTTCAAATCTAGCCTTAGATACTAGCTGTGTGACCCTGAGAAAGTCACTTAATCCTGTTTGCCTTAATTTCCTCATATGTAAAATGAGCTGGATAAGGAAATGGCAAACCACTCCAGTATCTTTTCTAAGAAAACCCCAAATGGAGTCACAAAGAGTCAGACACAAATGAAAAACAACTGAAAGACAATTTTACTGAAGAAAATGAGGCTTAGGTGAAGTAACTTGCCCAGGATCATACAACTAATATCAAATGTAGAATTTGAACCCAGGTTTTCCTGGAAGAGGATGCAGTGACCAGAGTCCTGGGCTTGGATTCAGATCTGTGCTGCAATCCCACCTCAGATACTTTAACTTTATGACCCTAGATATCTCTGTGCTTCGGTATCCTTTCCTTTAAAATAAGAAAATTGGATTCAGTGGCTTCCAAGGTCTCTTCCAGCCCTAAATCTGTAATCCTTGCATTCCATTTCCAGTACTTTGTCCTCCATAACCAAAAATAGGTGCTTGGTTATTCCCTGCCTATACTTTTATTTTTCTGAGTCAGCTTCCTATTCATGACAAAATATTTCTCTGACCCTATTGTAACTCAGTTACTTAAATTTTTTGTTGTTGTCATTCACACTTGTCAAAGGGAAAATCTAAATGAGTTCTCTGTCACCCCCAGAGCCCCAGATAAATACCCCAAGTAAAAATCTCTGACTCCTGGATTCCTCAGCTGGTAAATCAGAGAACATGGACCCCAATGACTTGGGATTCTTTCTGCATATGTTCATCCATTCATACAGTTAGCAATACGATATTTCAATGAATATGTGATCTCACTGATCTGTATATTATATTGATTATATACAAGGCAGCTAGACAACCCAGTAGTAGAACACTGAACTTGGAGTCAGGAAGACCTGAGTTCAAATTTGACCCAGACACTTACTAGCTGTGTGACCCTGAGCAAGTCATTTAACATGTTTACCTCATTTTCCCCACCTATGAAACAGGGATAATAATAGCATGTACTTCCCAGGGTTGTTGCAAGGATAAAATGAAAATATTTGTAAAGCACCACATAAAGAGCTATATAAATTCTAGCTACTTATTATTGTTCTTGTCAAGTATCTCACACACACACACACATACATATACACACACATGCTTTCTCATGCTCTGTAATTCTTTTTAATGTTATTTTTCCCTCTACAGTTTCTCCACAGGGGATCCATGCAATAAACTGCAGGTCTTCATCTATCTGGGCCTTTTAAAAAAATATATTTTTAACATTTCATGGGTAGCAGTGGAATGCTCTAACTGACCAACCTTGTTTCATGATAATAAATCAAGTTAGTAATAGCCCCTAATCAATCAACAAACATTTATTAAGAGCTTCTAATTTTCAAGGCACTGTTCTTAGCCCTGAGGATACAAAGAGAAAAGTTAAACAAACCCCCACATTAAATAGCTTACATTCACCAGCACCAGCTTGTTTTTCTCTCTGAACCCCTGGATTTTTAGTAGGAGACTTTCATTGGCACTAAAGAGTCTTCAGGTAAAGAGGGCAGATTCATCCTCACCAATGCATTTATAAGGTGCTTTAAGGTTTGCAGACACTTTACATACAGTCTCTCCTTTGGTTTTTGACAACAGGCAACATATTTTGAAAAAAAGTTTCTTGAGTTTACTCTAGGCCTGTCACAGCTAGTAATGGGATGATGGTTTCTTTACATCTGGTTTATCTGTTAGGCTTAGAACATCCTGTACAATTACTACTGTTTGTTCTAACCCCATATCTGACCTGTATGTCTGAAAAGATAAATTGGAAGTCGAAAATTACTGCATGTTTCTCAGTAAAAATCTCAGAGTTGTTGGAGCTTCTTAATCTCCTTTTCATCTCAGAACATTCCTGTGTTATTATGGTCATTAAATGGTCAAGCAGATTCTCAAAATACCTGCCTGCTTTTGATATATTTAAAAATATTTTAATTTTCAGCTCTATATTCCCATGCAAGGTTATCCTTTACATTCTTTTTATAGATTCATGTAATTTTCACCTTGTCTTCCCACAATTCATGGCTTTCCCCAGCCTCGACAATGAACCTTTTCTTTTTTACATTTTATTTATGTTATTCTAAACTTAAGAAATAAAACAAACATTTCCATAATATGGTGGAATAAAAAAGATGATTGTACATGAAACGGCAAATCTCTTATGTACAACTTGCTATTCCTTTTAAATATATAATAAAGTTATCATGTAACTTTTTTTCTTCCCTCCTCCCTTTCCTTCCCTAGAGATGACTACCATTAGGCTCAAATATGTGTGTGTATAGATAGGTAGATAGATAGATGTGTGTATGTATTGTGTATATGTATGTGTTTACATACGTATGTGTATATATACAGAAATATTTATGTAAAACCATTTTACACGTGCTTCTATTTGTCAGTTCTTTCTCTTGATGCAGATAGCATCTTCCTTCATATACTCTTTGTAGCTAATTTAGGTATTTATAATATTCAAAATTACTTAGTCGCTCAAAGTTGTTCTTAAAACAATATTGGTGTTACTGTATACAATGTTCTCTTGGTTCTGCTAATTTTGTTCTTCGTTATTTCACGTAAGTCTATCCATGTTATTCTAAAATCATTCTAACTTATCATTTGTTATAGCACAGTAATATTTCATCTCAATCATATACTACATCTTGTATAGCCATTCCACAATTGAATGGCATCCCTGCAATTTCCATTTCTTTGCTGCCAGAAATACTTTATTTAAAAAAAAAATACCCATTGATTGTCTACTTCACATAACCAGGGAGGATTTTTAGTGAGAATCCCTTCTTGTAATATAGTTTAAAAATGAGGTGGTATACTACAGTAGTACTAAAAATATTGGAATACAGTTCCCAAGTCCTAGGTAGGTGGGTCCTCATTCTGGCTCTACCTGGCTATAGGACCTTGCACAAATCACTTCATGTTAGTGTCCTCCTCAGTAGAATAACTGGGGTAGGCTAAATAAACAAAGTCCCTTCCACTTTTGAAAAATATTTTTCCTAACTTAATAATAAAATATTTGAGGGTCGGCCAGGTGGCTCAGTGAGTAAGAGCACCGGCTCCAGTGTTGGGATGACCTGGGGATCAAATCTGGGCTCAGATACTTAGCACCACACCCAGAAATAATTGGCCATGTAACCTCGAGCAAGTTACTTAACCCCGATTGCTTAAAAATAAATATATATATATATATTTGGAGTCAGTCATTTTCAGGTTTTGATTTACAGGTATATTGTTAGGAAACATAATTTTATTTTCTTTTTTAAAAAAGTTTTTTGATGTTGTGTTTTCATATTAGAAACATTTATATCATTCTTACTTCATTAGAGTTTTCTTGTAACAAAATAAAACAGTTAAATAAAACTCAATACAATGGCCTCTTCTGAAAGCACATGCAACCTTCCATAGCAGAAGTACCTACTCACTTCTCTGTATTTTCTTAAGAAGATTAACAGAAATCTATTTTCTTTCCCTCCCAGCCCCAACTCCATTGAAAAAAGGGAAGGGGGGGGAGTCAAGATGGCTGAGTAGAAACAGGACTTCTGAGGGGCTCTGGCTCCCATCTCCTCCAATTCATGTAAAAGGTGACTCTGAACAAACTTTGGAGCTACAGAAGCCACAAAATGGCACATAGAAGCTAACCTTCCACTGAGGACAGCCCGGCAGGCTGGCAGGAAGTGGCCAGCACAATGCTCTGGGAGCCGAGCACAGCCCAACTCAAGCTGGAGGTCTTAGCCTCAGGGCAGCCTGAGCAGCCACAGGCTGAAGGGAATTCAGATCACCAGCAGCTGTGGTGGTTTCCAGAATTATCAACCCATAGATGCTAAGGACAAACTGAGAGGTCAGTGCAGTGTGGACTTTGGGATCTGGTAGTTTAGGAGTGCAGTCAGTCTTTATCCCCTGGAAGGAGTAGCCACTGAGGCCCCGGCCATGCAGCCGCCACATGGCAGCTTCAGTTCCTGGCCTGCAGAGTGTAGGGGGAACAAGGGACCAGTCTGAGGGGTAATTGCTCTTGCTCTAACCTGCCTGGATCTGGATTGCAGTCTAAGGTAGAGGTCCTAGGGTGTGCAACCAGCTAGCCAGAGCATATGGAGGCTTCAGACAGGGTACCCAACTAACACCTTTGGCAGCTGAGAAAACCCCAGTGTTTGAGACGAAGCTCCCTTGTCTGGTACAGAGTCCTACTGTGGCAAAAAGCCCAAAGTCAAGTAATTGAATGGCAACATGAGCAAACAAGGGAAGCAAAGCAAACAGAGCAACCCAACTTTACACTTCTATTTTGGGGACAAAAAGAATCAAAGCATGGAACAGGAGGAAGACAGTGAAGTCAGAACTCCTGCACCAAAAGCTTCAAAGAAAAATACGAGCTGGTTACAGGCCATAGAGGACCTTAAGAAGTATTTTGAAAACCAAATAAAAGAAGTGGAGGAAAAATTGGAAAGAGAAATGAGAATGATGCAAGAAAGTTATGAAATGACAATCAACAGCCTGACTGAAGAAAATTATACTTTAAAAAATAGAATAACTCAAATGGCAAAAGAGGCTCAAAAAGGCAATGTGGAAAAGAATGCCTTAAAAAGCCAAATTTGCCAGATGGAAAAAGAATCTCAAAAGCCTCACTGAAGAGAATCAATCACTCCTTCAGAATTAGATTGGAGCAAATGGAAGCTAGTGACTTTATGAGAAATCAAGATACTATTAAACAGATCCAAAAGAATGAAAAAATAGAAGGCAATGTGAAATATATCATTGGGAAAAGCACTGACCTGGAAAATAGATCCAGGAGAGTTCATTTAAAAATTATTGGACTACCTGAAAGCCATGATCAAAAAAGAACCTAGAAATCATCCTTCAAGAAATTTCTCAAGGAAAATTGCCCTGATGTTTTAGAACCAGAGGGCAAAATAGAGGTTGAAAGAATCTACCCATCACCTCCTGAAAAAGATCCCCCCCAAAAAAACTCCTAGGAATATTATAGCCAGGTCCTGGAATTCCCAGATCAAGGAGAAAATATTACAAGCAGCCAGGAATAAACAATTTGAATATTGTGGAAACACAATCAGGATAACACAAGATCTGGCAGCTTCTACACTGAGGGATCAAAGGGCTTGGAATATGATATTCCAGAGGTCAAAGGAGCTGGGATTAAAACCAAAAATCACCTACCCAGCAAAACTGAGTGTCATGTTTCAAGGTAAAATATGGTCATTCAGTGTAATAGAGGACTTTCAAGCATTCTTGATGAAAAAACCAGAGCTGAATAGAAAAACTATTTACATCCCTACGTGGAAAAATGATCATTGTAACTTATGAAACTTTTCTCAGTATGAGAATAGTTGAAGGGAATAGGAATGTATGTGTGTATACATACATATATATATACATATATGTATATAAGAGAGTATATGGGCATAGGAATACAGAGGTGAATGTGTGTATATATGTGTACAGGTATACATAGATAGAGGGCACAGGACCAATTTAATAGTAAGGGATGATACCTAAAAGATGAAATTAAGAGGTGAGAGAGGCATATAATGAGAGGAGATGGGGAGATACAGAATGGGGTAAACTATCTCATACAGAAGAGGCAAGGGAAAATGGTTACAATGGAGGGGAAGAACAGGAAGGCAAAAGGGAATGGATCAACCTTATTCTCATTGAATTTGGCTTAGAGAGGGAATGACATACACACTAAATAGGGTATCTCACCCTAGCGGAGAGTAGGGGGGAAGGGGATTAGAGGGGGGATGATGGAAGGGAGGGTAGGCTGTGGGGGAGGGAAGTTGGAAGCACCCACAGTAGACAGTAGAACCAAGTGGGAGGTGAGATATGAGGGAGGGAAATATAGTCAGTCTTTTACAATATATCTGCTATGGAAATGTTTTGCATAGCTACACATGTACAACCTATATTGAATTGTTTATCTTCCCAGTAAGGGTGGGTGACAAGGAAGGAAGGGAATGAATCTGTAATTCAAAGCTTTAAAATCAAATGTTTAAATATATATGTATGGAGAGAGAGAGATGTATACATATATATGTATATACTATTATTAATATCATTTTATGTGTAACTAGGAAATAAAATATACAGGTACTGGGGCATAGAGATCCACCATGCCCTACTGGAAATTCAAAGGAGGTATGGGAGAAGATATGGGGGAGAGCAGATTGGAGGAGGGGATATCCAGTGGGATCACTATTTTGGGGTGGTGGGTCGGGGGAAAACGGAGAGAAAATTTGTAGCTCAAAATCTTGCGGAAATGAATGATGTAAACTAGAAGTTAATAAAGCATTTGATAAAAAGAAAAAAGATAAAAGGGAAGGGAGGAGTTAACAAATATACATAGTTTAACCAAATAAATTTCCTCAACAGCTATTTACAAATAATATATATGCCTCATTCTGTACCCAAATCTATCACCTTACTATAATGGAAAGCATGATTCAAATTTATAAGAAAAAGAGTCATTATCCAATTAATAAATTGGTCTTAAAATATAATTATTTTCAAATGGTACCGTTACGTTCAGTGTTTCAAAATGTCCAGAAGGAAAAAGGGTCAAAGCAATTTTGAGGGACTTAAAGACTATGTTGGGCTATTCAGGTTTGTTTTGGGGGTTTGGGACTTTGTTTGGGTTTTTTTTTTTTTGGTTGTGTTTTATTTTAGCAATCCTTTCATCAGATGTAGGGCCCATTCTTAATCACCAACTATGTGTCATGTATTCTAATAAGCATTAGGAATTTTTTTTGACAAGTCTATGATTTTCTTGCAAGAAAATCCCCTTTAACAATGCAGACTGGCAACTGCTCTTCAGTTTCTAGTCTTACTTACTTGGGGCACTGAATTGTCAGAAGAACTTAATCCCTCTGACTCTGAGGGTGGACCTTCTACCCACTATATCATCCTGCCTCACAAGTTCTGGGGAAACAAAGACAAGGGTCAAATTGTCCTTGCCCTCAAGGAGTTTATATTCTACAAGTAGGATACAACTTGGACACTGATGGGTAAACCCAAAGCATATACAAAGTAAGTTCACAAAGGAGAAAGTACTACCAAGGAAGGTGGGAATTGAAAGGGTGGGGAGATAGATAAGGACTCCTTGGGAGGCAACTGGGCTTTGAAGGAAGCTAGAGATTATCAGAAGCAAAGGTGAGGAAGGATTAGAATCCAGATAGCCAAGGAAGCTAAAAGCAGAATGTATTATACAAGAGGAAAGTGGAGCAGTTCTCAAATAGAGAGTGTGTGAAAGTGAGTAATATAAAATAAACCTGGATAGTTAGGTAGAAATCAGGCTGTGAAAGATGTTAAATGCTAGCTTAGGAATTTTGCATTTTATCCTATAGGCAATAGGGAATAGCTGAAGATTCCTGAGTTGGAGAATGACATAGATGTAGATTTTAAGAGTATCAATTCAGAAGTTACATAAAGGACAGATTGGATATGAAAAAGTCTGCCTATACTTTTCTCATAGCATGCTTTGCTAAACACTCTACAATGGATTTGTTATCATCTTTCCCACGTGTCCTTCATTGAAGACATTGGTGTCGTGATCCCTCAGTATTCCCACAGACAATTTCTGCACCATGTCCTCTCTACTCCTTAGAACAAAGTTTATTCAATAACTTTTCTTTATGGACCCTAAAATAACATGTTCTAGAAATAATCATATATCTTATCCAAAAACTTGGCTGCCACATTTCATAATAATGGGATGCTCTGAAACACTCTCTATGAACAACTAAAGCCATTATTATTGGTAGCCAGCAAAATGTGCTTCCCAAAACTTGATAAGTATTTTTCCTCCCAATCTCATTGCACCAGTTTAAAGATCTGTTGAATTACACTGCTATTTTTCTTGTGGTTATTTTAGGCTGGGCTTTCTACAGTGATGCCCTTGTCCAATAATATTGTTTTCTGAGCTATTTACACTTGCCCTTATATTCAGTGACTTAGTACTAATCCTAAATTATCTTTCTTATAGAGATTACATCCTGAGAAAACCAGTTCTCATCCATTTTCTTTTTGCCACAATTCTGAGATACCCATGATATCAAGCTTCTCATATGCCACTCAGCATTCCAATTCATTTGGCTTGCTTTTTAGGTTTCTAACATTAACATGGAATTATTTTCATATTCTAATTTGGCTTTTCCACTGCTTCCTACACCTGTCAATGATCATTCCTATTTTCCTTAAACAATGCTATTAAATTCTCTGATACATTGTGCTAATCTTATCCTTGTCCTCTTATATATTCATTGCCTTTCCCTCAATGTTTTGATAAAAACTAATTTTTAGAATCAGTACTTAAGTAATCTTTTGGTTCAAGTGCCAAGGTTGTGTGGCTGTGTGTGTGGTTGTGGTTTGTCCTTTGTTCTGGGAGAAGACCATGACATCAGGAAGATGGTGACATGACTTGCAAGTGAATTGGATTACAGTGAGGTAGGGCTGTGCAGTCATTAGCCTCACTTTCTCCTCCAGAGCCTTCTGGGTCCAGTGCCAATATATAAATCAGGACAACTGATCTATATGGACCTCGATGCAGTGAGAGACCTTGGCCTTTTTAAGCTAAGGTCTTTCCCTGTTCTCACTGACTCAGGAAACAGCCTTTCAGTGATTAGGATTGTTTAAGAAGTGAGCCAATTTAATTTTAAAAATCAAACTAGGAGGGAGAGACCCTCAGAATTGTTTCTGGTCAGAAGAGAAACAATTACGATTTACATTCCCTCTGAGCCATCAGGGCCCAAAAAATAACCATTAAGTGGTACTTGAGAAGGGACCTATTGTTGGCCAACGGAGAGCTAGAGTGAATTGGGTAAGGTGAATAGAATGCTGGACTTGGAGGCAAGAAGACCTGAATTTAAATTCTCCTATACACTTACTAATTATGTGACCATGGGCAAGTCATTTAATTTCTCTGTGCTTCAGTTTCTTTATCTGTAAAATGGTAAAAAAAAAAAAAATAATAATAATAATACCTACCTCACATGGTTGCTGTGAGAATTGGATGAGTTAACATGTAAAACTCTTTACAAACCTTAAAATGCTATAAAAAGATAATAGCCAGCATTTAAATAGCCTCTGACATATACTACTTGTGTGATCTTGGACAAGTCACATAGTCTTGAATAACCTCAGTTTCTCCCTCTGTAAAATGAGATGTTTGGAATAAATATCTTCTGAGGGCCCTTCCAGCTCCACCTCTATGATGCAATGCCTAGCAATATAAAACTCTAGGTCCTCCTGATGTACTCCTTGGTACACATCATTTCCACCCAAATGTGGCTTGGCATTGTCCTCTGGCATTGAAGAGGAATCTAAAATAATAGAATGGAGGGCAAAAATAAGAAGGGTGAGGGTCAGAGAAGGCCCACTGCATTATTGTGAGGGAAGGTAGAAGCCAGTATTGGGAGCACTAGAATGCATATAGGAAACATGAAAGACTAAAAATAACTCACTTCCCACTTAATTGTTTTTTTATAGTTGACCCTACATTTCATACATGCTTTCCTTATCCTCAGATATGAAATTTGGTGGTGTTTTTAGTAGTTCCTTGCAATCCCATAGGAACAAAGCTCATCCCAGGATCAGATGAGCGCTCCCACGGGAGCTGGGACCGATATGTTAGATAATTCCTGGTGCCATTGGTCTTCAACTTGCATTCTTAGTTTATAGGCCACTAGATCTTTTATTAGAAAGATCAATAATGTTATTCTTCCACTAAAACCCTAAGAAATTTTAGCTTTATAAGACAAGTCCTAGTGAAACGCAAGAGCTGGTAGGTCTTGCCAAGCTGAAAAATGTCTCTAGAATGGACCTACTAGAGCTTCTGTGTCTAGCATCCACGGAGCAACCTCTCTGAGTTCAGAGGAGCCCATCAGAGAGGCTATTCACATTCTGGTTTTTATTCAGTTGTTTTCAGTCACATCAGACTCTCCACGACCCCATTTGGAGTTCTCTTGGCAAAGATACTGGGGTGCTTTGACATTTCCTTTCTCCAGATATGAGGAAAATGTGGCAAGTAGGGTTAAGTGATTTGCCCAGGTTCACACAGCTAGGAAGTGTCTGAGGTAGATTTGAACTCAAAAAGATGAGTCTTCCTAACTTTAGGCCCAGCCCTCTATTTCACCACCTAGCTGCCCCTCATTCTGAGTATTATGCAATTCATGAAACAATTTACAAAAGCATAAAGGAGTTGCTTTCATGACAAAAATATAAAGGGGTGCATCTATAGAGATAGTATTGATGAAATAATGGATCTTTTGAAGTATAGAAGACTAGGTTTTTCATCATCATGTATGTAGCATATATTTTTGTCTTAAGGAACATGAGCAGTTTATCGTGAAATGAAAATACTCTCATTTCTGTAAAATGATAGGCTTGGAATATATCATCTCTAAGTTCACAGGATCAGAGATTTAGTGATGGAAGGGACTTTCTAGACCCACCCCCTGATGTTTACTGATGAGGAAACTAATGCCCAAAAAGGTAAATGGTTTACCCATCTTCACTTAGATTCTAGTGACAGAGAAAGGATTTAAACTGGGTCCTCTAATTCCAAATATATTACTCTTTCAACTGTTCCATGCTGCCTCACCAGTCTTAAATCCTTTGAACTTATGATCTTATTTATTTATACAATCATGTTTGCACATGTGGGTGTGTAGAACGGGGAGACGTAAAAATAAGTCATTGCAAAGCAGGCTCTGACAGTATAACTCAACACAACAAATGCCAGGCTTCTGCATTCAACCAGAGAATATCTATAAGAGCAGAGTCCCCCAGAGCATCAAGGGTGTCACTGTCATCATTGCAGCTGTTCACCCTGCAACCACTGATGACATGAATGACCTCTTGCTACTGGGTTTCTTGTTGGGTCTCTTTGTCTCTCCTCTTTCTGTCTCTATCTCTGTCTCTTTCCTTTTGTCTCTTCTTTCCTTCTTCTCTCTCTCTCTCTCTCTCTCTCTCTCTCTCTCTCTCTCTCTCTCT
>NW_027187419.1:88833640-88848683 GCF_028583685.1 Petaurus breviceps papuanus | reverse complement strand
CTCTCTCTCTCTCTCTCTCTCTCTCTCTCTCTCTCTCTCTCTCTCTCCTATTCTTTCTTTCTCTCCCTCCTTCCTTCTTTCCCTCCTTCTCTCCTTTCCCTCTCCATCTCTCTTTACTGTTCTATAATTCTCTATACTTAAATTTTAAGGGCCAAAAAAGAGTGCAACATTGTTTTGATATGTGTTATCTGGATCTTGATTCTACATTCGAATTTGCTACCCTAAAACCAGCATAAGTAAATTTATACTACTAGATTTCTAAAGACCAACAACCCCAAAGAGGACTCTGGTTTATGACTGGAAATTGTTGGTGCTTGTTCTATTCAAGGCCAACATTTGAAATGTATTTTAATACAGTGCAGAATTTGAAGTCAGGAAGACCTGAATTCAAATCCAGTCTTTGATATTTACTATCTGTATGACTCCATGCAAATAACTTAACTTTTGTTTGCCTCAGTTTCCTCATCTGTAAAGTAAGGATAACAAATTAGCATCTACCCCTCAGGCTTGTTGTGAGAATCAAATGAGAAAAGATTTCTAAGGTGCTTAGCACAATGCTTGGCATGTAATAGGTGATTAATAAATTCTTGTTTCCTTCCTTTCTTGCTACTTCACAGGATTGTTGTGAGAATCAAATGAGTCAATTTATGTAAAGTGCTTTGCAATCCTTAAAACACTATATTAATACTAGCTGTTATTTTGAATACAGAAATTCTTTAGCTATGTCAGTATCATAAATTCTAAAGAGTTTAACAATTTAACTGCGTTTGTGCATCAACTCAACCCAATATTATGTATTGCCCCTGATAATTGTCGGGTTATGCTTAATTCTAATTACTAAGGAATCCAAAGCTATGTTGGTTGTGAGTGTATTTGGATACTCTGCATATATGTTTGTGCATGTGTGTGTAGGTATATCAATAGCTGGTTGCTTATAAATGGGACAGAAGGGGAGTCACATATAATTATTTTAATTTTTGAAATAAATTGTATCATTCAGAATTTTTCAAAGTTATAAAATCTTAGAATTCAAAGGAATCTGAGTCCAGACTGTACCTGATTGCAAATACTCTCTAAAACACATCCAACAACTAGTCATCCAGCCATTGTTTGAAGAATATGGTGAGGTGGGGGGAAGAAACTAGGGAGAATAGGAAGGAGAGGAACCATTACCTCCTGAGACAACCTACAGTACTTTGGAATAACTCTAATGATTAAAGTTTTTGCCATTTTTTGCAACATCTTCCTATTGTTCATAGCTCTTCCCAGCAATGTCAAACAGGGCATGTCTCAACACAAGAGCCCTTCAAATATCTGAAGTCAACTATGAAACTTCAGACTGCAGTCACTTCCTTGATTGCTATTGACTCCTGCTGAGCTTGCTGTCTTCTGAAAACTCCAGATCTTTTTCAGTCACACTATCTTATAGACATACCCCCTCATGCTGTTAAAGATTTGTGGGGGGGGTTCCCCAAAACAAATGTAAGACTTTACATTTATCTCTTTTAAATCTCATCTTATTGAATCTGGCCTCCTAGTGTGACCTTTTTCATCTTGCTTTATTTTTTTCTTTGAATCTTGACTCTGTCCTCCAGTGTTTTGGTCATCCTTCCAAACTTCATCTCATCTTCTAATCTGATAAATATGTCATCCACATCTTTATCTGAGTCATTAATAAAATGGTTAAACAGAATAGGGCCATATTATGAAAGATTTTAATGTGATAAGCACAATAAGAATAAAAAGACAAAACCTTCCAATAAACCTGCATCAGTTATAAATAAAATCTGTCTGTCTTTGTGTCTGTGCATAACCACTATTCAGACGCTGATTCTACCAGCCTGGGGGTCATTGACCCCATGATTTAATCATATTTTGACCTTGGCTGTATAGACTGTGGTTTCCTATGTTTTTATTCCCTTCTGTCACTTCACCTCTGAGTGAATGCCCCTTTTACAGAGTCTCAAAACATCTAATATGGAAAAGAGCTTAGAGATCATCTATTTCCATTCCTTAATTATAGAGACAGGAACCTGAAGCCCAAAGACATTGCTTGCCTTACACAAGGTCCCATAGATAGGAAGGGGTAGAGCCCCCCTGGTTAGTACACAGCTCTTCCAACTTGAAATTCAGGTCCTTTCCACTGCACAAGAGTGTGAGCTTTGGTTTGTGCTAAGAAGTGGGTTTAGTTTAATTTTAAGTAGGGTTTAACTTTATTCAAACATATACATATACATGCATGCACAAATATGTACCCTATGGGGTCATATAAGTGGTCTAGACTCAGTGGATGAGTCAGGTCTAGATTCATCTTCCTGAGTTCAAGTCTGTCCTCAGACACTTACTTAGTAGCTGTGTGACCCTAGACAAGTCACTTAACCCTGTTTGCCTCAGTTCCTCATCTGTAAAATGATCTGGAGAAGGAAATGGCAAACCACTCCAGTATCTTTGCCAAGAAAAGCCAAATGGGGTCACAGAGAGCAGGACATGACTGAAAACAACTGAACAACAACATAGATACATACATACATGTGCCCAGATATACATATATTAATAGGTACAAATTTGTATATTTATACAAATACACTTATGCTATAAATATATAATACACTTTTAGTGGAAGGAACCAGCCTACAAATTATCAAAAACAATTTTAATATTAACATGTAAAAATGATAAATGTCATAGCAAGGACCCTAAAAGTAAAAGTTCATTAGGACGGGAGGGAGGGAATAAGCATTTATGTCTCCTACTATATACCATTTGTTATACTAAGTGCTATATAAACAACTCATTTGATACTCACAGCAACACTGGGAGATAGATGCTGTTATCCCCATTTTACATTGAGGCAAATAGGTTAAGTGACTTTCCCAAGGTCACATAGCTAGTAAATACCTGAGGCTGAATTTGAACTCAAGTTCAGATTCCAGGCCTAGCATTCTATCCACTGTGCCACAAGCTTCCAGGAGCATACATGTGGCCACTGTAGATTAGTTCTTACCTATTCCAGCACAAGATCTCAATCCCAAGAATCCCCAAATGGAAAAAGCCCATCACAACCTGACATAGAAAGAAATGATCTCTTTTCTGAGTCAGATTCTAAGATTTGTTTTTCTCATGAACTGTAGGACCTAAAAATAACCCCCTACACATTTTGCCAAATGTGGAAAGCAAAATTAAAATAATTCTTTTCTGTAATTAAGTTTATAGGAGGCAACTTAGAAGCAGAACACAAATGATAACACAAATGTGTCAGTGAGGATGAATAAGCACAAGATCTCCTCAGTGGGCACTGAAACCTCATTTTTGAAAATAAATTTGTTTTTTTTTTAAAGGGGGAAGGGGAATGTTACTGGGTGGTACTTAAAAATACTTCTCTGATGCATTTTCTTCTGCAGGTTTTCAGAGTGATTTTTGAATTGGGGCATATTTACTGTAAAACTGGTACATTTGCATATTCAATGCTTTGATTTAATAACTAAGACTCAGATTCACAGCGTAGGAAGAGACCTCAGCAGTTATCTATTAAAACCAATATACATACATCCATAAATATATGTATATTTTTTTAAAGACACTTCCACAGTATTCTTCTTCCCACAAGGGCTTATCTAGCCTTCATTTGAAGACTTCCAATAAGTGTATTCTGCCCAGAATGGACATTTTATCCATGGTCTAATTTAACAGGAAATGACATCAGTCCTTCCAAAGGTTGTGATCAACTATGTGATTGAGAGCTTTAACAGCAGCAGCAACAACAACATAGATAGCACTTATATAGAACTTTCAGGTTTTAGAAGTACCTAATAAATATCTCATTTAATACCCACTACAGTCTTAAGAAATGGGTACTATCCTGTCTTAGATACATACTAGCTATGTGACGCTGGGCAAGGCACTTAACCCTGTTGGCCTCAGTTTTTTCATCTGTAAAGTGAGCTGGAGAAGGAAATTGCAAACCTCTCTAGTATCTTTGCCAAGAAAACCCCAAATGGGGTCATGGAGAATCAGACACTATTGAAACAACTGTACAACAACAAAAATCTTATGAAATAGGCATTATTTTCATAGTTTATTGATGAGGAGACTGAAGCAAATGGAGACTGTGACTTGCCCAGGGTTACACGGCTAGTAAGTATCTGAAACCAGAATTGAACTCAGGTCTTCCTTACTTCATAGCCATCTTTGTTTACTGCTGCCCCTAATCCTTTAATAATTGAATCCATGACCAAGGCCATCCCAGGCCAGTCTAATCTAAGAATAATCCTTAGGAAAAGTATAAAGTTGATGAAATGTGCCTCTTATCATATACCATTCTGTTCCTCTAGTCTCACTCACATCCTAGGTACTTATCCTACCCCCCATTCCTGTTCAAGTAGAGAAACTTTTAAAATATTAATCATACATAACATAGTAGCTCTTCAGGTTATTTTCCTTTTGTAGGGAATAGCAGACTCTTAAAGATCAAATGGACAACAGATGACAAATGTGATACCTACATCCTCACAGAGAGGTAACAGATTCAACATAAAAACGAGACATTTGACAATGGTCAATGTGGCAAGTTGGTTTATTTAACTATTCACATTTGCTAAAGGAATTTTCTTTCTTTTTTCCAATGAGGGGGTGATATATAGAGAAAAAGAAAATAAATGCTTATTAACTGATAAAATAAAATTAATTTACTTCATTTTAATCCTGGGAGGACAGGAAGTAAGAATGATATTTTGGGGCCAGAGGTGCTGACCGGAGCTACTCCTAAAATTCAGTCCATATACAGTCAATACTAGAGCCGTTGGGTTATTTGGGATACTTATTCTCCTGCCTCTTGGATTATCTTTGAAAGATATGACAGCCATAAAAAGAGTAAGCAAGGGAGTGAGCCCAAATTCGCTAGAGAAGTTTGAAATAAAATAGTTGTGTGTAGACACAGATCAACTGGAGGTTTGAAAAGGTTCTGTGACACCCAGATAATAATCCCTGAAGACAGAAAGATTGGAAAATAGAAACTGAGAGGCACCTTAAGGGAATCAATCATTGAACTGTGACTTGAATAAGATAAGCAAACACCACCATTTTCCTGATCAGGAAATGTGTATGCTGTGACCTGAGATTATAAAGAGAAGGAATTAGAACCCAGGGCACAGTATTGCAATTGAGATGTTCATAGTAAGTCACCCAAAATAGAAGTGATTTGATGCTTTTCTCTCTTCCTGGGAAGTTCTTTGAAAACAAAAGTTCCAATGCTTCCCATTATAGCAAGCATCAAAACAAAGACTACTGTCCTACCTTATCAAATTTTTTTTATCAAATATCAAATTCCATGGATCACTAGCTTACAAAAAAGGGGTTTATTCTCTATTTTCTTTCACGAAGATTTGGTTTATAATTTATGTTTTAAAGTTAATCAGGAGTTTCAGGGGCCAGGAAAAACAATGAAAATATCCAAAGACAAAAAAAAAATTTGTCTTGGGCACATCAAAATAGGGGAATTATATTTTATCCACTGAATTTAGAAGATTTACTCAACAATGACTCACAGAAATCCTTCACAATCATTTTTCCTGAGGACAGTGTGGATAAATGCAATCATCCTATGTCATAGAATCATAGTACCAGAGAGATAGATCTAGATGGTGTATCAGAGACCATCTAGTGCAACCCCTTAATTAACAGATGATAAAATTGAAGCCTGGGGAAGGTAAATGGCTTCCCCGGGGTCTCCCAAATACAACTAAGCATCAGAGGCAGAATTTGAACCCAGGTCATATGACTCCAAAGCCATTACTCTTTCTACCTTACCACAATATCTCTTGGAGCCTATCTAGGGACAAAGTTTCTTAATGACCACAAGCCCTTTCCCAATCCTGAAGACAGACCTGGGGGGTGGGGGGGAAAGAAGGGGGGAAAGGTGGTAGCCCCTGTCCAGGAGTTCAGAAACTCTAAGAATTATACATGAGCCCTGTGCTAAGAAAGATGGCCACATGATACATCCCATGCCTTTTCCACTAATATGCATGGCTCCTCTTTCTCTGAATATAAAAAAAAAAAACAACTTAGACGTCACTTTATATAAATCATTCACAATGTTGGCATTCCTGCCTAATACTGATTCTACCACACAGAGAATAAACATGACAATCAGGCTTGTTTAAAACAGCTCTGTTCTCTGTATTTTAAAAAGAAAGGCTTGCATATATTTTCCCTGAGAACAGTGAAGGAATAATTCTGCTCTAGTCCGTCCGCTCTATCAAACTCCTACTCTAAATCCCCAGATAGGATGGTGATTATCATAGTAAGCATTTGGGGAGGTGGGGATAACTCATGTATTTTGAGTTGTGCTGCCAAAAATTTGCCAGCTTAGTTCATGTGTTTATAATGCTTCTATATATAAAGCATTTTTTTTTCATTAGCTCATATGATTTCCTCCCATTTGCACTTACTAGGCTTCAGTATGCAGGTAATTGAAGAAATACTGAAAGCTTCATAAAAGCACTCATGGTATGCTTTCCTCAAAATAATCCTGTGAGGTAATTAGTGAAAATAACTCCATTTTGCAGATGAGGAAAGTTTAGAGATGTTAAGTGGTTTTTCTAAGGTCATATTGATAGTAAATGATAGAGCCAGGACTATAATTCAGTTCTGCTTTTTCTACTATATCACATCTGCCTCTCTGAAGAGTTTGAAGAGGGAGACTCCACTGATTACTTATACCCGTCTCATAAGGCCAAGACCAAACTCATATAAAATAGGTAAACAGTAGATAAAAATGGGTACATAGCTTTGTTTTTGTAATAGGCAATTGTACTGGTAGAAAGAACTCCCTGATGAGAAATCTTCTTTCAGTGCAGCTTAGAAGTTAGTCTTATACTGAGAGAGTGGTCCAAGGTGACACAAATTGTACTTTTTAGAGGTGATTCTTGAACACTGGTCTTCTTGACTAAAACCACCCCCATATCCACCATGCCACATTTCATCTAGGAAAACAAACAGACAGACATCATTGTCTTGGGAAGAATCTTGGACTTAGGGTCAGAAGTCCTGAGTTCCATTTCCAGGTTTTCTACATGATAACTATATAACCTTGGACAAACCATTTCCATTTTTAGAGCCTCAGTTTCCCCATCTACAAAGTGGGGGGGGGGATAATATGTGTGTTGCACACTTCATAAGAACATTGTGGGAAGACTATTTCATAAACCTTTAAGGCATTCCAGAATTGTGACTACTATAAGGAGGCAGTCGCAGTATACTAAAAAGAGCACTGGATTTAGACGTGGAGAATCTTGAGCCCATTTTCAGTCATGTCTGACTCTTCATGCCTCCATTTGGGTTTTCTTGGAAGAACTAGAGTGGTTTGCTATTTCCTTCTCCAGCTCATTTTACAGATGAGGAAACTGAGACCCAGGGTCACACAGCTAGTGTCTGAGGCCAGATTTGAACTCAAGTCTTCTGATTCCAGGCCCAGTACTCTATCTACTGTGTCACCTAGTTGCCCTACCATTTATTTCTAAGTGTGATTGTAAAACACGTTAAGATTTATGAAGCTCTTTATAAACATGACCTCATTTGATCCTTTTACTACCCTCTGAGTTAAATATTATCCCATTTTACAAATGGAGAAGCCCAGGTGTTAAGAAGTCCAATGGCTTACTCATGGCTACATAGCTAGCAAAAGATGGAGCCAGAGTATGATCCCCGATCTTTCTCATGTTAAATTCATGTCATCTTTCCATGACACCACCTCCTTAGGCAAATTACAGAATCAGATAATTTCAGAATTAGAAGAGTCCTCGGAAGCCATTTAGCCCAGCCTCAAGTTAAACAAAGATCCCTTCTATGAAATATCCTGTCATATAATCTTCAGTCAGAGACTTTTGGGGAGAGAAAATGTGTTTTCTCTCAAGGCAACCCATTACACTTTGGCTGCTTGTTCAGGAGTTTCTCTTTAGTTAGTCAGTCAATCAGTTTTTATTAAACACTTAATTCTGCCCCACTAGAGCCAAACAAAACAAGTCTAATCCTTCTTCCAGGGGAGAGTCTTTCATATACAGGGTGTCCCAAAAGTCTTAGTGCAGTTTTCTGTTATCACATCCCTCCTCCCTCCCCTCAAATTTTTCTTCAGGTTAAACCTCAAAAAGTTCGATTATATTATAGCATGGTCTTAAGGACCTTCACCATTTAGATTGCTCTCCTTTGTAAGCTCTCAACTTTGTAAATATCTTAATATGCAGCATCCAGGAAGTAAAGGAGGAAAAAAGCATTTATGAAGTGCTTGCTGTGTGCCAGGCACTGTGCTAAGCCCTTTACTTTACACTGTGCAGCCTAGCCAGAGCAGAACACATCAAGATCGTGACTTCCCTAGTTCAGTTTCCAGTGCCTCCCTTGAGGAAGTCTAAGAGGTCAGTAGCTTTGGTGGGAAGTCATATCACACTGTTGACTCACATCAATCTTACAATCCACTAAAAGCTCTACTTTTTTTTTCTTGCATAAATGACTTATTAGCCACATTTTCCTCCATTTTATATTTGTGAAGTTTTCTTGAACCTATGTAAGACATTATATCTATCCCTAGCAAATTCAGATTCAGTCCAAGTTCTAGCCTTGAGATCTTTTTGAATCCTGATTCTGAGACCTGTTATGTTACCATAACTCCTATTTTTGTAATCAATCAACATTTATTAAGTGCCTACTATGTGCCAGACAGTGTCATTAATAAGCATGACACTTATGTTAAACAGTACGAGACCAAGAGCAGATCTATAGGTCACTCCACTAGAGACATCCTTCTGGGTTAACAGTGAAGCATTAAGAACAACTCTTTGGAACTTGCCATACTACCACTTTGGGATTTATCTGTGCTACCAACTAGCCAACATCTCTATATCATTGCTATAAGATATATATCAGGGGCGGCCAGGTGACTCAGCAAGTAAGAGCACCAGCCCCAGTGTCGGGATGACCTGGGATTGAATCTGGGCTCAGACACTTAGCACCCACCCAGAAACACCTGGCCGTGTAACCTTGAGGAAATTATTTAACCCCAATTGCTTTAAATAAAAAAAAAGAATAACTGATCAAATATTTCACTAAAATTCATGTAAACTCCATTTAGAGCCACCAATCCTCTGAACCCCCAGTCTAGTAGATCTATGGGAAAAAAAGTAAATAAATGCTTACTCCATAATGACCTGTTCTTGATATGACTAATGTTTCCTTTTCTAAATGTTAACTAACCACTTTAAAAACAGATTTTTTCCATGAATTGAAGTTAAGCTCACTGCCCAATAGTTGGAAACACTATTATTGTTATTGTTATTATTTCTAGAATTTAAGATTTCCAAAGTGCTTAATAACATAAGTTATCTCATTTGCTCCCAACAACAACTCTGAGAAGCAAGTGCTATTATTATTTTCATTCAATTTTTTTAATTTAAAAAATTATTTAACACTTTTTTTAGTTCCAAATTCCCTCCCTCCTACCTACCACTCCTCTGCCTACTGAGAAGACAAGTAATGTGATATCAGTTATACATGTGAAAACATACAAACCTATTTCTATATTAATAACATTGCAAAAAGTAATAAAGTGAGAAAACTATACTTCAATCTGCTTCAGAGTTTATATTGGTTCTTTCTCTAAAGGTAGATTACATTTTTCATCATGAGTCTTTGGGAATTGTTTTGAATCATATGGTGATCAGAGCAGCCAAGTTTTTCACAGCTGATTATCATTACAATATTATTGTTACTGTGTACAATGATCTCCTGGTTCTGCCCACTTTACTTTGCATCATTTCATATAGGCTTTCCCATGTTTTTCTGAAATCACCCTGCTCATCATTTCTTGTAGCACAATAGTAGTCCATCACAATCATATGCCACAACTTGTTCAGCCATTGCCCAATTGATGGGCATGCTCTCAATTTCTGAATTTTTTGCCACTACAAAAAAAAAATGTTGTTATAAATATTTTTGTACATGTTGGTCTTTTGCTTTTTCTTTGATCTCTTTGGGGGTATAGATCTAATAGTGGTATTGCTAGATCAAAGAGTATGCACAGTTCTATAGCCCTTTGGCATAGTTCCAAGTTGTTTTCTAGAATGCTTGGTAGTTTATCGGACAGTTTATTAGTATACCTATTTTCTCTCATCATTTCCAGCATTTGTCATTTCTGATAGCTGTGAGGTGGAACCTCAGTGTTTTTTAAATTGGTTAATCAATAGTTATTTAGAGTAGGTTTTTATATGACTATAAATAACTTTGACTTCTTCTGAGAACTACCTGTTAACCTCTCTTGACTATGTATCAGGTACAGAATGTTCTTATTTGTATAAATTTGACTCCTGTTTCCTATATATTTGAGAAAAGAGGCTTTTATCAGAAATACTTGCTGCAAAAATTTCTAACATTACTTCATTATCTATGGTACCTTTTATCAAAATGTAGATTCCCTGATAATCTCTTTTAATTAGATCTATTTTTGCTTTTGCTTTGTCTGAGATCATAATTGCTACTCCTGCCTTTTTTTTACTTCAGCTGAAGTATATTAGATTCTGCTCCAACCCTTTACTTTAACTCTGTGTATGTCTTTCTGTTTCAAGTCTGTTTCTTGTAAACAACATATTGTTGGATTCTGGTTTCTCATCCATTCTGCTTCCATTTTATGGATAAACTAATCCCACCTACATTCACAGTTATGTTTTCTATGTATTTCCCTCTATCCTATTTTCTCCTGTTTATCCTTATCTCTCTTTTTATCCTGTTCATATGCAAAACTTAGTTTTGCTTCTGATCAGTGCTTCCCTTAATCTGTTCTCTCTTTTATCACACCCCACACACACACCTTTTTCTTATTCCTTTTCCCTCCTATTTCCCTGTTGGGAAAGATAGATTTCTATACCCAACTGAGTATGTGTGTTTGTATACATGTATATGTATGTGTGTATATATTCGTATATGTATATGTATGTATGTATTATGTATATGTCCAACTTTGCATAAATCATTTAATCTGTCAGTACCTGGGCAGGTATCTAAAATTCTAAGTTGCCAAGCTAATGATGATCTGCATTGGGAGAGACATTCCAAATGAAATCACCACCACCACCCCCCAAAAATCTAGATATCTATAGACATAGGTAGCTTGATCTGACTAGAATTTTAGTTCTAATTTTGATTGCATACTCTTTCCATCCTCACCAAATACACACAATCCCTAAAATTACCTGCCCAAAATGAGTTCTCAGTAACTCTCATTGACTGACATCTTCATTCACTGTCAAATCCACCTTTTTTCCTGAAATAGCATGAATATCAATTAGGCAGCAGACAAAGATCTAGGTGACAAATATGAGACATGAAACTACTAGATCTGGAATTCCAATTTTTCTATTCTCTGCTGAATCAGTGAATAGGGAAAGAGCCAAGCTGGTCAGTGAGGTAGTAACTATGTTTACTGAAGTTATGTATTAAATTAGGATATAGTATATATGCATGTATGTATAATGAATGTATATATATACACACATGAACACAGAAATATATGTGTATGTGCACATGTGGATGTGCTACATGTGATAAAGTAATAACATTTTATCTGCACGTTCACAAACACACAAACAAAAAACACTGAGTCAACTAGGTGAAGAAGTGAATAGATTGCTGAATTGATAATTTGGAAGACCTAAATTCAAACCCTGCCACAGATGCTTACTTACTGTATGACTCGGAGCAAATCATTTAACATTTCTCACAGTTTCCTCAGTTATAAAATGAAAGTAGTAATAGCACCTATACCCCAGAGTAGTTATGAGGATAAAAAGAGATAACATCTACAAAGTGCTTTGCAAACATTAAATTACTATATACATATATAAACTATATAAATATCATTAGTAATAACATTAATATTTGTATTATTCATACCAGAATATAAAGTTTGAATTAGGGATTAGGAACTGGATGGACTGGCATAAGCCAATGCAGGAAAAGTTAGGGACTTTGATGAGAGGCAGAATATGGGAACATGAAAGCAGCACCTTAATCCTATTCTCTCAATCAACAAAGTGTGAGAAGTGGAGAGTGTTTTTTTTCCCTGCAGGGTACTCCAGAGGCATGCTGCTGTACCCCAAGAAGAAGAGTTAGACAGAGAGAAAAAGGCTTTTTCTAAAAGTTTGGCATGATAAGCACTGGTCTTTCAGTTTACAATTCTATTTTTAAATGTAAGAAGAATACAATTCATTTAAAAGATATAATTTCCATAATTATTCAGATTATCTCCTTTTGCTTATTTTTTAGTTGTGGTTAAGAATTATGCAATGTAGAAACCTGATTAAAATGTGTGACATTCATAAGAGGGCTCTTTCATTTTCAGAAAGTTTTAATTTGGGAGATACAACATGGAAATGAATCTGAGTCTCACTAATATTAATATAATTACACATCTAATTCTATAAATATGGGATAATGCTATTGTAAATAAGTTACTGCTGAAGGCTTATTTAAACACCATTAACTTCATTTGAATCCTGAGTTAATTTTAACAACCGTTATGCTTTATTCCAGATTTAGTTAATCCTATCAATATATTTTCCCTTTATAGAATTTGCCAGCTGTTGGTAGGATTCTGAGTACTTCCACTTTTTACTAATTTTACTTCCAAGATAAACATTTAGGTTGATGTAGCTGTGACATTCCAGTCATGCAAGTCCATTGGCTTTAGCACCAGAATCACAAATTTTCAATATTGGAATGTATTTTACAGGTCATCTACTGCAGGGGTTCTTAACCTTTTCTGTGTACCACAAATCCCTTCTCAGAACAATAAAAGATTACAAAAGAAACAAATGATATTGAAATACAGTTGTCAGTTTTTAAAAACAACCCTAAATTTTAGTCCAACCCATACTTCCAAAAGAATCCCAATTGTAGCTATGGGCTAAAAGGTCCTATTTTTTGTTTTTCCTACTTTTGATTGAAGATCTCATAAGGTAGTCCATTGTATTCTTAGATAGAGTTGTTGGAAAGTTTTTCAAATAATTCAGTGTAAGATAACAAATAGAGGACCTAGTCTTAGAGTCAGGAAGACCCAGGTTCAAGTTCAATCTCTTGCATGTAACACTTGTATAATCTTGTATAATCATAAGGAAATGTGTTTAATCACCAACAAATCATTTAGCCACTCTTCTCGGGGCAGCTCTCTAAGCAAATGAGATGGAACATTTGTAGATCGGCACTTTTAGAGTGGAGGGAGTTTCCACCCTGGGACTTCCCCCATGGAGAGAGACTTAGGGATTTTATATAATACTTGAAGGTATATAAAACTCCTTCATAACAAGGTAAAGTGATTAGGGTTTGGTCAGTGCTGCCCAACTAGATGTCTTACATCTAGGATTTAGAAAAAATAAAACTCTTAAGACCATTTACTGTTATGCCTCTCTGAAAAGGGTTGATTTTAGAGGTCATAGAAGTAAATGCCCAGCAGAATTCTTTTGACTTCACCCTATTAATCCTATGTCTCTGGGGTGGCCAGCTAGCACAGCGAGTAAGAGCACCTGCTCCAGTGTTGAGATAAACCTGGAGATCGAATCCCGGGCTCAGACACTTAGCACCCACCCAGAAACACCTGGCTGTGTAACCTTGAGCAAGTTACTTAACCCCAATTGCTTTAAAAAAAAAATCCTATGTCTCTTTTATATTTCATCTTTCTCGAAGACTACGCCCATGATGGTTGCAGAAAATAAGCCTAAAAAATAAAAACACTGAAATTTTTCTAATGTCTTTAGTTAGGGATTTATTGCGCACCCACAAAAAACAGGGTAAATATGGAGAGGGAAACATTCTACATTTAATTCTATTATTCAGCAATCTAGACAGTTAGTTCACATATTCAGTCTTGCAAACTTTTCACAGATAAAATATTCATCAATCGAGAGTGCACTAAGGTGGTAGTTGGGAGATCTGGGTTCTAGCTGGAGTTCTGCTAACTAGTTTGCTTTGTGACCTTGAACAATTTGCCATACCAGCCTTGATCTTGTTTTCCTAATCTATAGAATTAGAAGAGCTGCAGGAGTGGGGAGGAAGTAGCCTCAAGGCCATAGGTGACTTTCTAGGTCTTCATGTGTGGCCTTTTGACTGAGTTCAAGTTTTACAGAATAAATCTTTTTATTAAGGGATTTGTTCTGTGAAGTTTGTATTCAAAGGACAGCACTAGAGGACCTAGAAAGCCACATATGGCCTTAAGGCTGTGGATTAGACAATCTCTAAAGTATCTTCAAGCTCTGTTTCTGTGACCCTATGATTTTAGTACTGCTAAATAGATCTACTAACAGTGCTACAAGCAACGTTTTTCCAATTTCTAATATTGTAAATGGTATTTTATAGGTTAGATAAGTCTCTATATGTAGCCCAGAAAAAGAGAATTGGCAAGGGAGGTGGGGGAGGGTAGAAGAGTAAATAGGGTTGGAACTAAATGCCTGCCACCAAGTACCTGAAGAGCAATCATGTGGGGAAAGTTTGAAATCCATTCTGCTTGGATCTGGAGAGCCACCAGGACCAATGAATCAAAGCTGCAGATATACAGTTTTAGGTTCAATGTAAGCAAAACTTCCTTTAACAATTAGAGACCTCCTTTGGGGTGGCTAGGTAGCACAGTGAGTAGAGCACCAGCCCTGGAGTCAGGAGGACGTGAGTTCAAATCTGGCCTCAGACACAACACAAAAACAAGCTGTGTGACCTTGGGCAAGTCACTTAACCCCAAATGCCCTCCAAAAAGCAAAAAAAAAAAAAAAAACCAATTAGAGACCACCAAAAGTAGAATGGTTATCAGAGGAGGTAGTGAATACCATAACTCTAGAGGTCTTTCAGCAAAGGCTAAATGATATCATAATGGAAATGTTATAGAAAGATTTGGGTGGGAGTAGATAATCTTTTAAATGGTTTTTAACTCGGAAATTCTATGATTTACTTCCTGTTTGAGAATCTGGGAGGACTTCTAGCCACTACATCTCCTTACATTCTAATTCCATTTAAATTGTCG